>NC_037674.1:11371478-11671478 GCF_003255815.1 Theropithecus gelada
AAAAAAAAAAAAAAAAAAAAAAAAAAAAAAAAAAAAAAAACTTGTTAGCTTGGTTATCTAAAAACTTTTTTGTTGTGCTGATTAAGCTGCAATGAAAATGGAGCCTTAAAGTGCAATCATTTTCTAAGGGTGTCTGTGATCTAATTGCTTATTATTATTATGAGTTGATGTTACTATTATGATTACATAACATGCTCTATGATAGTCCCAAGGGACACTTATAAGTTAATCAAATTGTTCAAATCATGATAATACAATCTCATAGAAATCAAATAAAATATCTTAGAGCTCATCTAGTCTTATCTTTTTATTTTACAGGTAAGAAAACTAGTATCCAGGAAGGCAAAGTAACTTGACCAGTGGTATACAGTCAGTTAATTGCAGAGCCAGAGATATAGCACAGGTGCCCTAGCTCCCAGTTAACACCTATCAAATTGAACACACTCCTTCAATTATTTAATATCTGCTTCTTTCCTTTTAATATATTTAAGACAACTGCTTAGAAGTAGAGTAGAATAGCTCATAGCACACCAACCTTCTCATTGAGAACCATTAGAAAAGTCATACATTAAAAAAACACCCTATTAAAAGCATCAAGAGTGGTGCTGAAGCAACATGGGCAATAAAGAAGAAAGTTTACAGAGCAGAGAAACTGAAAAGATGAGCTTACCTTCGGTAACCATTTTCCTTTGGGGGCGTTTGTTTATTCTAGGGCATAGGGTAGAAAGTTGAGAATCTAGATTTTGTGTGGATTGAGAGCCATTGATGGGGCACAGAGAAATAAGCAGGTGTAAGACTACAGAGACAAAATTGGAAACTGGAGAGTTTAAGATCACAATGGGAGGTCAAAGATAAGAAATGGGGCCGGATACACAGCTGGTGTCCCCCTCAAGGTATTTGCTGCATTCTGAAGCTACAGGGGAGAGGAGCATATGAAACTAAGCAGAACACTTTTAAAACTCAGAGAGGGATTTTAGGTGTTTTTGTTTTTGTTTTTGTTTCTGTTTTTAGTCTCACCTTACTGAAGAGATAGTGCTGAGGATAGGAGCCCCCCATAGGGGGTTCTGATGAACTTACCACATCCTACCATGAAAAACATATAGATCTATACCCTAAAAACAAGAGTGAAACTAGAGGTGGCCTGAGCTTTACTAAACCTGCAATCTTATCTTGGCTCAGTTCAATATTTGATTTGATTATGGTGAAAACCTCTACTCTCTTTGCCTACAAAGCACGCTCTCTGAAAGAAGATACTATCAGCTGGAGTCCCTGTGACTTTTTAGATATACACTATCTACCATTCAGTTAAAAATAATTAGTCATTTCAAAGGAGAGAGGCATACAACAACAAAGAGTCAAAACAACCAGGTGATCCAGGTATTTGAGTTAACAAATAGTTTAAAATAAACTATTAATGGTATATTCAAAAAATAGAGGAAAAGATGGATGAAATAGATATAAAATGGAGGATTTCACCAGAAAATTAGAACTATGAAATAGAATTAAATGGAAATTCTAGGATTGAAATATACAACTGAAACCAAGTACTAAATAGATGGATCTAACAGCAGATTCAACACAGCAGAAGTCGGCATTAGAGACTTGGTAGATGGATAAATAGGAAATATCCACACTGAAGCACAAAGAGAAACAATAATGAAAAATAATAAAAGAGCATGAGAGACTTGTAAGACACATCGAAAAATACATCACATACTACAAATTAGAGCCCCAGAAAAATAAAGGAGAATAGGGTGTGAAAAATATTTGAATAACAGCTGAGACAATTTAAAAAATTACTTTTTGATAATTATTTTTTATCACTGTTGACACTGGTCTGTATCTTTGTGTGAGCAAAACAATAGGGCACATTGCAGGAGATTAACCGTGGACTGCTAAACGATATTATCCCTTCCCAGGCCAGCGCTTCCTCCCTGAAGTCCCTTGCTGCTTTTGAGAACTGTTCGCCAGGCCACTTCTGCTCCAGTGACCCATGGCAATCCATGCTCACCACTGCCTATCTCTGGACCCATGTGTGTAAAGGTTGTATCCAGTACGTGATTTTAAAGGTCCAACAAACCTCCCTTTCCTCTCAGGGTACTTTAAATATCCACCATCAAACTAATTCACTTGTGAGTTAAAGCACTGTTTCTGAAGGCCCTTCTTAAGAGGCAACAAGAATAACAAGTTAATCTCTCCACATCCAAAAATATCTTAGCCAGTAATATTCTTTTTACTTCTAGATTGACCCTCCCTTCCTTCCCCACTCTACTGTGTTTCCCAGTGTGTTCACAGATTGCAGCAACAGGTTCCTCGGATGAAGATTGTCCACAATATGGCACCAACATAAGCAGCCTTACTTCCCACAAACTCCAAACGTCCTCTATGATATGCCAGTTCCCTGCCTTTACACGCTCTATTCTCTCTGTATATAGTGCCTGCGTTAGTCATAGCTATCTGCCAAAATCCATTCTACTTAAAGAATGTATCTCAATTACCACCTTTCTCATGAAGTTTTTTCTTATCGCCTACATGTAATTTTTCCCTTCAACATTCTTCTTGAGAAGAAATATGTCATAAAAAACATGATCTCTGGAATTACGTATAACTCAGTTTGAACCATAGCTCTACCATTTACAAACCGTGTGACTGTAACAAATGCTGTGACAACCAAGGCACAGGGTACCCAGGAAGAGTACCCAACATATCCTTGGGAGGAGACGGGGTCAAAGGTTTCCTGGAGGCTGTGATATTGAAACTGATTATAATCGATCAAATTGGATTTGTCAAGGAAGGGGAGAAATGGAGTAGATATTCATCCATAAGCTGATTCCTCTAGTAAATGTTTAAGGTGATTGTAATGTAGAAAGTAAAGGAATTCAATAACGTAGAGAGAAATGTAAACATGTACATGAAACCATTCCACTTTCAAGAAGATTTTATCTAATAAAGGAGGAAAACAGGTAATTTTCTGGGGTACTAGGAGGCATGTGATTACTATTGCATAATTGGCTTAGACAAAATACTCTAAGAACTCAAACACCAGAGGCCTCATCTCTGCCTGGGACTGTCATGTTTTGGGACAAGCATGGCATGGAGGTATCTGAGCTGAGTATTGGAATAAGAATAACTGAATTATGTGGTTTTTTTTAAAAAAGATTAATTAGATTATAGAGTATAAGATAAATAGGAGGGAAAGGAAAATAAAACCATTAGGCAGTTATTGGAATAGCTGTGGTTAAGGGATTTGAAACTGAACTTCTTTGATTTCTTACCACCAGAACTTGGAGTGACTTAAGAATGATGTAGAATGTAGGGTGTTAGAAAGGAACACTCTAATCAAGCTATAGAAAAAAGATAAGAATTAGATTCCTGTGCTGATTTTTCTTCTACATCCCATCCCATTCATGAATCTGGTCTGCATCCTCCTCTGTCTTGCTCAGTGACCAGTTGCCTGATGCCTAAAGACTGCTCTTAGACTTCTTCTGTCTGGATTCAACCCATGGGAGACACTGGCAGCAGGAGAATGTGTTTGGAGTCTTGCTTCTCTGCTCCCTCTCTGCTTTGTCTCCTCTAGAGATAGCCACCTTCTTCCCTGCCTCCTGCTCACTCTCTGAGCTCCAGTGATCGCATTTTCTCACTTTCTCCTTTAGCCTCAGAGGTGTTCATGGTTTCTTCTGTTGCTGGTTTCTAAACTCCTCACCATTCTTTAATTGTTCCTTAAATTCTGCCCACACCTCCTTTCATAAAAGTCTCTTCCTTTTGAACGATGTGGGGAAAATTCTGTTTTGTACTGTGAATCAGACTTATACAATGAAACAAGGACAGATAATCTAAAGAGTTCTAGAAAGGAAACCAAATTATCATCAAATAGATGCTGATTTATTTATTCTTAAACATAACAATACTATTTTTTTCAAGACAAACACCTGAAGAAGTCATCTTGGCCAGGCCTCAATTTTAGGTATAAGGACTGTACCCGAGACTGAAGGAGACTTATATACCTTACACCTAAAATGAGAGTTGGCCAAGATGACTGCTGTCAAGAAGAGCAGATCTGGACAAGAGCGTGGAGGGCCAGGTGGGAAGAGCAGGAGCAGGCATTCAAGGCAAACTTTTGCCTATTTCAGATTTTCCTTCAGTGCCAGCTTTGGCCCTGAGCTTGTGCTGCTGATTTTAGAAGAGACTGAAAGGGAAAAGCAGAAACACCTATGAGCCTGTGGTTGTCAGCCCTGGGCATCTGTGGCTGGAGTGATGGACTCGTGACCACCTGTCGCTCTGGGGATGCATCGCTTGGTTATTCACAAAGCTGAAGATCCTAACTGTTTGATAACACAGCACACAGCCCAACTCCCTTACACCATTGTGATGTCTGGGATGCATCTTTCTTGTCCTGACCGTTAGTAACTTATCATTAGGTAGGGACTCAGTAGTTCTATACATTTTCCAAAGTGCCCTGTTTTAGCTTGTTGTATAACCTAATCATGGCTTTCCTAGTCATAGCAGCTTGAGGACCTGGTGGCATTTTTTTTGTCTTTATTTAATGCTTATCAATGTTTCCCACTCTCTGGCTACTTTCTGCACTTGGGAAACCTATTCAGCAGTTCAGACTATGATTAGGAAAGGCTCAGGATCCCGGTTCCAGTCTTGCTACCAAGAGAGGCCACTTGTACTTCCCAGACCATCTGGGAAGTATAGAAACTCCTGATGAAAGTAGTACAGATTGCTCCAAAACACACTGGAATAAGATTATGGGCCCTAGAATCTTCTTCTGGGCAAAGGGTAGATTCCTACTCAAGGCCTCTCCAATACAAACCTGAAGCTCCAAGCACATCTCATGCTCCCAGAAACCTCTAGAGCTGTCTCTGGGCTCTGAAGGTAGCCCTAGGAGCAAAAGCTGTCCTGCAGTGACTGAATGAAAAGCACTCACGTATCCTTCATTACCCAGTTCTGCTTCAAACCGGGAATGGACAAGCTGCCCTTGCTTCCAACTCTCTAGTGGCTCTGTGGGTGTGGATTTCTTTTTTCATGATCAGCATGATTGGATAAAATCTGAAAACCCCCCATAATGTATGCCAAGCACATTCAGATTCATTTGCATATAAATCATCACAGATGACGCTTTATAAAGATTTCTAAGATGCCTCTTAATAAGCATTTTCAAGCCTCTTTTATTTTTCTGTAAACATTCTCTTTAATCTCAAGCTCTGGAAGGTTTGAATTTGGTTTGAAATGTCAAGCCCAGGAATTTTGAGCAGATTCTGACAGGCCCAAGCTCTCCCAGTCCTACTTCTCATCCATCAGCGATTGACTCAGAATCCCTCGGCCAGACGGATGAAGAGTCCCAGCTGTCAACTCACGTCTCCTACTGGTACTTTATACTCATTGGCTTTAAAAACAAGAGTGTTTTCATGTTTTAAATGCTCATTTACAAACCATTTCTCGTCTCCTGAGTCTCTGCAATGTTCCCTCTGAGGCCTCGATGCTCCCAGGGGAATTTTCCCTGGTTTCGGAAGAAATAGAAAGGAGTGGGTGGGAAGAACAACTCCCTTCTGATAAGCTGTCCCAGCTGACAAGCCCTTCCCCTCAGGCCCATCCACTTAGATCAATGAACATTCACAGGCTGAACCAGTTACCTTCATGAAAAGACAAGGCAGTTACGTAGCCACACATACAAACAGGTACACAACATTAAAAATGCTTCCCACAGATTCCAAGTCAGAAAAAAAATGTGACCCCATGGAACTACCTTTCTCCTCTCCCTCAATTGCTCTTTAGACCACTCATTCCTTTTCTTATTTTCTTATGGCCTTTTTGCTAAAACACATCCCATTAGTCTTCTCCGAAGCTGTGTCCTCATTCGTTCTCTATATTTTGCTATGTGCATATGTTCTATATATACAAACACAGATCAAGGAATGTGCAATTGGGAAATTTGCTCTTTAGTGATATGTACATTTTAGCGCCTTGTGTGAATATTTATCTGAATTCGAACACATATATTAATACAATTTCAATCAGTTTTTGCAGGATCACTGTTACATTGACCTGCAATACATCCTCTGCCAGAGCTTTCTGCATGTCGTCCACAAATACATGTTGAATGAATAAATGTAGCATTTAAACATCCTGTTGTCTGATTACTAAAGTATATTTAAAATACTAGCAGATATGTTATTTCAAGTCTCCGAGCAGGCTAAAACACAAATAATAATTATTACATTATATAAGTAAAATGATGATGACATAACTAATACTTTACGGTTCACTAAGTTCTTATATATACAGGCTATTTCCACATTCAACCTCATTTTTTTTTTGTCTTGGGATATTGGTTCAGTTTATCTGCAAACTGTATTAGCCCCAATGCTAAAGGTGTCCAGTCACCTTTTGTTGCTATTTCAGTCATGTAATTGTGAAAGTATTTCCTTCCAAACATCTCCTGCCAAAATATAGAAGAAAATTGATTGAGTTCATTGATTTACTACTTTTTCTGGTATATCATAAAATATATACTGAATGCCTCCTCTCTTTTCAACCGTAGTATTTTATTTGGCGTACAGGTCAAAATACTGTAATAAAGATATTCAAAAATAGAGTGAGGCAAAAACACTAGAAGCCTATTTTCCTCTCAGGTAACAATTCAGAGATGAGCAGTCCAAAGCTGGTGGCTCTGCTTCCTCCATGCGATCTGTAGAGCCCAGACCCTGGTCCTCTCTGCCATCCCCCACATGTGGCTCCCATCTCTAGGCCCAAGGCAGCTGTGCCAGCTCTTGTCATTCCCCAGCCAGGAAGAAGGGGCAATGAGAGAGACAGTGGATTGTATATAAGTCAACCTTAAATGGTCACTTCTTGTTCAATCTACCACACAGGAATTTAGTAACCGAGTCACCTCTCTCCAGAAGGGAGGCTGGGGAATATCGTGTCTAGCTGATTCACCACATGCCTTGCTGAGATTTAGGGGTAAGTTGGTGGAGAGGTTCTATTACTAAAGCAAAGGAGCAAACACACAATGGAAAAAAATCAGCAGTGTCTGCCACAACTTGACAGAATTATATCTGTGTCCTGGGTATATGGGCCCATGCTGGGGAAGTGGGATGAGCAGAGGAGGTGACTGGAAAAGAAATTGTCCTAAGAGGAAGCCAAGGGCAAAATCTTACTCTTGCAGCCTCTCCTCTGTAGTCAAAGAGAAGGAACAGTGTGAGGATAATGTGAAATAGGCCACTTTTCTATCTCAGCCCCTATGCACATGAATCTGAATCTCCTGGAAAGAGAAAGGAGGTGTTTTTCAACAACAAACACATTTTCACCCAAAGGCTCTTGGATATGGTGGGGAAAGAGCTATGCAGAGTAGTGAGTACAACCTTTTAGTATCTCTAGAAGAGGCAGTATTGTGGAAGCAGTTCCAATGGTAACACCTGTCTGAATGATGCCAGGACAGTATAAATAGCATTAAGACCAGTATTGAGTTCGAGCTGGCATTAGCAGACATGAGGACACACAAGCATGCTGGAGGACCAGCTTCAGTGGACGAGAGGAGTAGGAGATAACTCAATGAAAGGCATTGACAGTGACAAGACACTGGAAGCCCTGCCCCAATCCCCAGAGCTGTAGTGTCAGAAGATGTTTGTTTGGAAGGGGTACTCAGGAGGGAAAGTTGACCTCAAGTCTGAATGAGACAACAAAGTTATGTGATGTCATTGGAAAAGTCCATTTTTGAAAACTATACAAACAGTAAAACAAATTTCCCTTTCTGTTTCTCTCCCCACTAAAAATGTTGACATGTGGCATAGTGTCTGCTTATCTTATGCCCAGACATTAGTTTTGTAGATTCAGTAGTCTACGGTGATTAGGTACAGAAAAGTTGAAATAAAATAGCATTTACCGAAATGACTATTTACGTTATTTAATGAACAAGTATAAAATAATCCAAAAAGCAAATCCTAAAATACATTCATCAGCAGTTTTTCTCTAAATTAACAAATATAGAACTCAAAATTGCCCTCTTCTAAGATCATTAGAAAAGTCAAACAATATGAAAGCAACTTCTCTCTTTGTATGAAAGGGCCATCTATTTTTGTCTCTCAATACCCAGTAACCCTATCTTCAAAGTGACAAAAGAAGCATCTTTATGTAAATGCTTTGAACTGCATGTAGTGCAGACTTTACATAAGAGTCAAGTTAAAATTCATTCCACGTGTTCTGAAAGTATAGTATTCTACCAGATGAGTTTGGGTGGATGCAGAACGGTTCAGCACATTTGATTTTCCATTGACTTCATGTTTATGTTGGGTGTTCAATCGTTTTAAAGCATGACTAAAGAGTGTAAAATGCTATAGAAATTCATGGGTCCAGAAGAATTCTCTTCTCGGCTGAATTCCCTGTGCTACATCTATATGTATTTTCTGGACCTATTATTTTTTTTTTCCAAACCTTTCGAGTGTTTGGGAATTGCAGTGTTTAAGAAAAGTGGTCATCATAAATAACAATTTTCCATTTAATAACCTTTCCACAAATAAGGTTTTTTTTTTTTTTTTTTTTTTCTCTCTCTCTCATAAAAGTGGAGGATTCCTTAAAAATTTCAAGAAGAAAGTGAAGAAGAAAGGGTAATTTTCTACAGGGCAATGAGATGTCTCAGGGATATATTAGTTGACTTTTATATTTTTATATCTCTCTCTTCATGCCAAGAAAGATTTCTAAATGTTGACAGAACATGGGGTGGGTAGGAGGGGAGGGAATAATGTTGTCAATGTGGGATAGATTCTTAGAAGTAATTGGCCTTACTTGTGATTTAACTCTGAGGGAAAATGCTGTAGGAAGCTCAAATTTTTATTGCCATTTTTTATTATTTTTATTTAGTATTAGCTTTTCCTTTAAAACGTCTGGCCTCCTTCACTTGCCCTGATCTTCTCCACAAGTAATTGAAGGCTGCTGATCCTGTGGTCATCCCTGGATGAGCCTTCCCTTCCACCTCCCCCTTGACTATGAGCTTGTCACATTATCATTCAAGATTTCTTTCTCTTTCCTTTTTTTTTTTTTTTTTTTTGCTGGCAAAACCTGCTTTTCACTTGTATTAAAACTGTCAAAACTGCCCAAAGGGAAAAAGTATATGTTTTCCCCTCGGTACTGAAAAGAGTGAAGAAGCATATTTTGGCAGTTTCAGTGTAGGTGTGAAATTTTTCACACAGCTCTACTGGGGAGGTACACAAGTCTGGCCCTGTTGAAGCATCTGATATTTCATGGATGGCATTTTCTTTAAAAGGTATGGCCTAGGGCTAAATTAAAAGATGGGGATTTAAACTAGAAACCATAGCATTCCGTGGAAACAATTGTCAATTATGGGAAAGATACTGTTGCATATTTAGAAAACAAATGGTGCCCCTTTAAATTTTCCCCATGGCAAGTTCTATTGTAAAATAAAGATCTGGAGTTCTACATCAAAAATATATTTTGGCTTACAGAACCCACAACATAACAATGTGAAATATATTAGACTTCAAGGTATTGATTTTCCATGAAAGCTTATCAGTCAGTGAAATGCAGAAACCAATGAAGCATCACCATGGCTGGGTAGGAGATCTGTTGATGCAATTTATTTTTACATTTAAACCAATTACTGGCTTTGCTGCATTTAGAAGGCATGGCATATATTCTTAGAAGATTTTTTTTTATTCAATCAAATTGATTACATTGATTTCATATTCCATATTAAACAACAGTCTTACATTAGATTTGACACATTCTGATGACCAACACGGAAGTACCAAAGCTTGGCTAAATTCTCTGGACCTTTTTTTCCCCCAAAGATTTGGCTCCCCAAACATGAATATAAATATTGATTTCATTTTATATACAATTTATAGACTGGCCTGTTGCTGACTTTACCCCATATTTGTTTAATAACAGTGGAGACTTATTGAGCTAAAATGTTTACTGCCCATGCTCTGATGTCATCACTTTTAGAATATCAGGCTAATAATAAATCAGATTCACAGAAAAGAGAATTGTGATTTTTAAATCAAATAATATTCATATAACCAATCCTTGAGACTTAACCAGCAAAGTTGTCTCAATACAATGAAGTTTTATTTTAGTGCATTTAGAATACCTAAAAACTCATGATGCAGACAAGAAACTGCAGATTTCTACTCCCAATAGAAGGTATCTGGGATATGCTTTGGATTCACAATCTCTTTTCAGTCCTCGCACATTTGGTAATGTTGATTTTCTTCTCAGATATTATGTGTGTCCATAACTTTAATTTTTATTCTAGAATCAGTTTTAGAGATATGAGGAAACTTCTCTAATGGAGAATTTATCACTCAGTCTTTGCTTAAACATTGTTTTTCTTTTTCAGGAAACACCATTATATTTTATAACCACTCAGACTTTAAAGGTGAATTCTCATGATAAAATGAAATCCTCTTCCCCATGATTTCCACTTAATTTTTTCTGGGGCCATAGAGAATAAATCCACTCATGATTATAATTCAGATATTAATGGCTGTTTTTAATACTTTCCTTTGGCTTTCATTTCTTTGGATTTAAAGCCCTCTGTCCCCTTCAGTCCATTGGCAGTAAGTTTGTAATCTCTTACCTAGGATGTTCATGAACTCTCCCCTTACCTTTTTGAGTTTCATCATATTTCTACCTTAGTAGTTTCTCTTTTTAACTACTTTTTAACACATTTATTCTGATCAAGATAAAATTGTAGCATGGAAATTTGACATTTGCATGAATCACAATTTGGGTTCCCAGAACACCAAGTTTCCAGAACACTGTGTACATATATCCTTTCGTCATTGTGCATCTCAGCATTCAACCCATGCAACCATCAAACCAGCAGCCTAAGAAGCAGGCAGGGAATTTCTCAAATGCTCCAAATAGCTGCACATCACTACAGATTATGACTGCTTGGATTTAGGGAACATTTTTTTGGCTGGGGAAACATTCCAATGGGATAGATTAATCTATGTAAACCACATAGCTCAGCTGAAACTGCTGTTCGGCATTCTAAATTGCCAGCGCTGTCGCCTTTCTGCACAAAAATGCACATTTCTTCCTATAATAAAGATATTTTATAATAGCAATAAGGCAACTCCAGGGTGTGTGGTTATCACGAGATAATCGTACCCTAGAGGGATTACAGACACTTGGCTGTGCCTCATAACACCCCATGTGTGTGTTTATCTCATGATAACCATACTCGCTTTTGTATCTTATTGCCTAATTATCCTCTTCTAATGCAAAATACTAATTTTTTGTCTGAAACAATATGGGCAAGGATGCATTGCTAACAATCACAGGAGGACATTGACAAACAATGCTGCTAGTACTGTAGATTCACTTCCCTGAAGAAAAGTGATATACAAGAAAAAACTTGTAAGAGTGATATGTGACAATTTCAGTCCATCTTTGAATGAGCTGCTTCTTCAAAGAACTACATAGAGGTCTCTGTTTTACCCACTAATGCTATAAGATAAATTACCCAGACATTTTTTCTCTCTTTTATGATAAGATTTTTCAATGATAATTGAAAACTAAAGAATAAGCAGAAATTTCAAGCCTGAAAAAGTAAAGACACTAACTTCATTTGCTTCCAAAAAGTTAATGACAGAAATTGATTTTGATTTATTGTTATCTAATTTAAAAAGAGTATTTGTATGCTGCTTAGTCACTCCTCTACATATATTTCCCCTGTCAACCTTTCAAGTTGAAAAATACGTATTAAATTTTGTACCTTCCAGTAATGTGATTTAAACAAGTTCATCAATCTCAAATCATTTTACTAATTTTTATGGAGTGGAATTATTGCCTACATAATTATCTTAATTCTGCATAGTAATATGTATTATTTTTATCTTATATTATTATATAACAAAACCAATAGTGATTAAAAGTACAGATTTCCTGTGAATCTGATCTCACAAATGAAGATTTTTAATGTTGGATTTGTAGATCTTTGAGTATATTTAAGTCTCTGCAAAGATCATTAAGGACTTTCTTGTATTTCATTACTTCAATTAAATTATTTCAAGCAAATATAACATTAGTTTTTCAAGAGTTTTATAAAAAGATAATGATATACTATTGAAGCTCATTTTATACATATGTCTAGAGAGACACCTACACACCTATATACATAATACACGTGTATATGTATGTGTGTCTCTCTATAGATAAATAGTGCATATACTGTGTGTATATATAGAGTGCACATATACTCTATATCATTCTTGTATATTCTCATCAAAATGGCTTGTGAAAAATCATGTATATAAATATATATTATACATATAAAATCTTTCACAAGTCATTTCAATGGCTCAGGAAAACTATTCCTTTGTTAAGTCCTAAATTATAAAGCTTAGAATTTTCCTGCAACTTGCACCCAAATACCACCTGTATTTTTCATAAATATTACTTCAGGCTTGTTTTCACAGACCATGACTATTACTCTTAAGGCCACTCTTTATGTTTTCTTAACCTTACAAACTTAGTTTCCTTTTCCTGGATTCTGACTTCATAAATATCACTGGTTCAAATTTGCTTCCATTCAATAGACTGGTCTTTCTGAACGATCTGGTTATGGGTTGCAAGACGAGCTGTTTGTTCTATCCCAGGAGTCCTGTTCCAAGGGTACATTCTTGAACTTTGATTTTAGGGACGGAGTATCCATCTGCATTTACTAACAGAGATTGCACTAAATCTCAATCCATAAATGGCAGGTAGATACAGCAACAATTATTAGTGACTTGAGGGCAGCATTAGGTTGTTATAAGAACTAAAGGGTAAAAAAATAAAAGTACTTTAGAAGGTGCTACTCCACAAACAGGAAAAATGCAATGTTTACTTAAGTCTCAATTATTCTCTGGTAGGTAATTCATGGGAAATACCATTTTCTTGTTTTTAGGCACAAGTATATTTTCTTAGAACTGAAAGGCACCTTAGAGCTCATCTATTCCAATCACCTCTTTATATAGCTAAGAAAATTTGACAACACCATCTATTCTATTTATTTATCTTTATGTAAGAGCTGTAAAGGAAGATCCTTTAAATCACATAATTATCTACACCAGAGATGGTGTGAGCCTGAAATGAAGCAAACTTAGCTAAAGTAAACTTTTTTAGACTAATGCTATGTATTATTCAATCCTTTCTTAGTATGCAATCGGGGAACAATACAGAGTAGAATAGCCTGAATAGGTGAAAATACTGTGCAGCATTTCAAACTTTTGAATGCCCTGCATTTTCATTTGACTTGAATAAATTTCTAAATGTAGTTGGAGAACCCGGTTAGAATTCACTAAATATCAAGCAGCTATCATGAAGAGCCCCACTACTAGAAAACATCTAGATCCTGGATATGCTAGTACAAATACGCTTTAATGCATTGCTGAAATCACATGAAAGAAAAGGAAATTTTCTCAGAACGAATGAATAAATAAATAAAAAGGAACAGGGAGCTGAAAGCAGAGTAAGAGTGGCAAGATGTGAGCAAATAGGAAAGAAAATGCTGCTCTCGGGGTAAATGGGAATGCTAATCCTGGGATAGGAAAACTATACCTTCGGCCCATGCTTTTCTTTTTTTTTAATGGCAATCCAATTTGGGGAGAAATTAATAATAAAATTTGTTAAATACTTTGGAAACTAAAAAATACAGTTTAAAATAACATGGTATAGATAAGAAAACAATGGAATTTGGAGAAAAAAACAACTTACAACTGAATGATAATTAAGATATTTTAAAACAAACTGCACAATGCTGCAAAAGTGAAACATTTAAGGGATATTTACAGCCTCAAACTATAGTAAAAAAACTTTTTTAATGATAACTTAAGCATCTAATATAAGAAATTAGAAAAAGAACAATGAATACTTAAATGTTATAGATAACCTAAATCAATAGACACATTTCTGGAAAAATATAACTTATTATAAATCCCTTGAAAAGGCATTGAAAATATACATATATCATATAGGTATTAAAGTGTTTGAAAACCAGGACCAGATGGTTGTACCAGCGAAGTCTAAAACCTTTCAAGGAGCATACCATCTCAATCTTAATATAAATTCTGCCAGAGGACATAAAAATAGGGGGCACTCCAAGTCGTACTATAAGACTAGTATAACTCTGAAATCAAAACCAGAAAAGAGGTATACAAGGTAAGAAAACTCCAACTCCATTTCATTCATGATTTTATATGCAAAAAATTCTCAAAACACATCCAATTTTAGAAAAAAAAGAAACAAATACCAGCTTACATTTATTATACGAATATTCAAGGGTGATTTAATGCCAGGAAACATAACTGTGATTCACCAAATCTGCAGATTAAAGAAGAAAACTCAAAGTATTTTCTCAACAGATACAGAAAAGTCATTTGATAAAACTGATTATCTACTAATACATTGTATAAAACAATCACAAATCTCTTATAGCATACTAGGTCTTGAAGGGAGTATTCTTTAACTGATAAAGAATAACTACCCAATACTGGTATAGGCCAATGGCACAGACTAGAGAGGCCAGAAATAAGACCACACACATACAACCATCTGACATTTGACAAAACTGACAAAAAACAAGCAAGGAACAAAGGACTCCCTATTCAATAAATAGTGCTGGGATAACCGGCTAGCCATATGCCGAAGATTGATACTAGACCCCTTCCTTACGCCATATACAAAAATCAACTCAAGATGGATTAAAGACTTAAGTGCAAAAGTTGAAACTACAAAAATCCTGGAAGACAACCTAGGCAATACCATTTTGGATATAGGAATGGGCAAAGATTTCATGATGAAGACACCAAAGGCAATTGCAACAAAAGCAAAAACTGACAAATGGGATCTAATTAAACTAAAGAGCTTCTGCACATCAAAAGAAACTATCAACAGAATCAACAAACAGCCTACAGAATGGAAGGAAATATTTGCAAACTATGCATCTGACAAAGGTCTAATAGCCCCATTTATTAGGAACTTAAACAAATGTATAAGAAAAAAAAAACCATTAAAAAGTGGGCAGAGGAAATGAACAGACACGTTTCAAAAGAAGACATACATGCAGACAAAAAGCATATGAAAACAAAATCACTGATTGTTAGAGAAAAATTCAGATCAAAGCCACAATGACATACCATCTCACACCAGTCAGAATAGCTATTATCAAAGTCAAAAAATAACAGATGCTGGCAAGGTTGCAGAGAAAAGGAACATTTATAAGCTGTTGGTGGGAGTGCAAAGTAGTTCAACCATTTTGGAAAACAGTGTGGCAGTTCCTCAAAAAGCTAAAAACAGAACTACCACTAGACCCAGAAACCCCATTACTGGATATATACCCAAATGAATATAAATCATTCTGCCACAAAGACACAAAAACACACATGTTCTTTGCAGCCCTATTCACAACAGCAAAGACATGGAATCAACCTAAATGCACATCAACGGTAGACTGGATAAAGAAAATGGGGTGAATATATACCTTGGAATACTATGCAGCCATAAAAGAGAATGAGATTATGTCCTTTGCTGGAACATGGATGGAACTGAGGGCCATTATCCTTAGCAAACTAATGCAGGAACAGAAAACCAAATACCACATATTCTCACTTATAAGTGGGAGCTAAATGATGAGAAGGCATAGACACAAAGAGGGAAACAACAGACACTGGGGCCTACCGGAGAGTGGAGGATGGGAGGAGAGAGAAGTGCAGAAAAAAAATAACTAATGGGTACTAGGCTTAGTATTTGGGTGATAAAATAATCTGTAAAACAAAGCCCCATGACATGAATTTACCTATAGAACAAACCTGCACGTATACTCCTGAACCTAAAATGAAAGGTTTGTTTTGTTTTGTTTTTAAGTACCCAAACACCTACAGCAAACAACATTCTTAATGGTGAAACATTAGACTCATAGCTATTAATATCAGGAAGGATGTACACTAAAACTAATTGTTGCCAACATTATTCTAAAGTTTCTAGCCCCTACAATAAAAGCAAAAAATTTATATGATTTAGAAAGGAAGAAACATAATCCATATTTGTTGATAAAATATTTCTCAATATAGTCAATCACAAAGAATGGTATGGAACAATATTTGGAAAATTAGATCAATAAGTAAGTTTACTAGACATATGATGATACAAAACCCATTATATTTGTAAACAACAGCAATAAATGATTTGAAAAATTAAAGTAACAATGTACAATAACAACAAATAGATGATTCCTAAAAATCTAAGAAAAGCATGCAAGACTTTTATGAAAAATACACACAGAAAGAAAATAAAGAAAATGTCAAAGAGCAATACTGTATTCATGGATTTAAGAAACACCCCAAATCACTGAAGTTTCAATGCAATTTCAATCAAAACTCCAATGGAAATTTTTAAAGGAACTTGACAGACTCTGAAATGTATAGAAAAGACATAAGACATAAGAAAAATCAAGCTACTCCTAAAGAATAGTAAAATGGGGAGCTTACTCTGCCAGATATCCAAACTCATCACGCAGCTGTGGTTTAAGAGCTGGGACTACAGGCGTGCGCCACCACACTAATATTTTTTGGTATTTCTTTTTGTAAAGATGCAGGTTCACCATATTGCTCAGGTGGTCTCAAACTCCTGGGCTCAAGCAATCTGCTTGCCTCAGCCTCCCAAAGTGCTAGGATTTACAGAAAAATTGAAAAGAGAGTGCAGAGATTTCCATATATCCTGCAGTTTCCCCTAGTTTAACATCGTTCTTAAAAACATTTTCTTGTCTTTCTGTGTGTACCGGTGCAGGGATAGACAAAGAGATCAATGGAACAGAAAAGAACAGCCATAAACAGATCCAGGCATCTTTGGAAATTTGATATATGACAAAGGTGGTGTATAGTCCGTGGAAAAATATCACGATACAGATTAAATGCTGCTGAAACAATTGTTAATCCCTATTGAAAAATCACTTAGAACCTTACATTATACAATACAAGAAAATAAACTTAAATAGATTAGAATTAAATGTGTAAGTCAAGATTTTAAAACTTTTAGATTACAATTTAGGAGAGTATCTTTAGGAACTCAGAATTGGAAAGATTTTCTTTGACAAGACACATAATTTATAATTTTAAATTTGTTTATATGAAGAGGTGAAAGAAGACAATAAACTTGAAGAACATGTAATCAGCAAGCATTAAGAGCAGAATAGCAAAACAGCCACTACAAATTAAAAAAAAGAACCTCATAGAAAATATTATGTTTTAGTTGCTGAAACCATAACCCCTGTCTAATTATGAGAAAAACCCTAGACAAAAAACAATAGAGGAGCTTTGTACAAAGTACCTGACCAATACACACAACTGCCAGGTCGGCCAGGCTCACGCCTGTAATCCCAGCACTTTGGGAGGCAGATGCAGGAAGATTCCTTGAGCACAGGAGTTCGAGACCAGCCTGGGCAACATAGTGAGACCTTATCTCCACTAAAAATCAAAAAAAAAAAAAAAAAAAAAAAAACTAGCTGGGTGTGGTGGCACATGCCTCTGATCCCAGCTACTTGGGAGGCTGAGGTGGGAGGATCACTTGATCCCGCAAAGTCGAGGCTGGAGTGCAGTGGTGTGATCACAGCTTACTGCTGCAAGACCGTCTCAAAAAACCAAACCAAAACAAAACCTGCCAAAGTCATCAAAAACAAGGAAATTTGAGAAAATGTCACAGCCAAGAGGAACCTAAGGAGACATGAGGACCATATGTAATATGGCAGCTTAGATGGGATCCTAGAATGAAAAAAGAACATTAGACTAATGGTAAGGAAATCTAAACAAAATGGAGATTTTATTTAATAATAATGTGTCAAAATTGGTTGAATTGTGACAAATGTACCACATTTTTTTAAAAAAAGATGTTAAACGAGGGGAAACTGCAGGATATATGGAAATCTCTGTACTCTCTTCTCAATTTTTCTGTAAATCCTAGCACTTTGGGAGGCTGAGGCAGGCAGATTGCTTGAGCCCAGGAGTTTGAGACCACCTGGGCAACATGGCGAAACCCCATCTCTACAAAAAGAAATACCAAAAAAAATTAGTGTGATGGCGCATGCCTGTAGTCCCAGCTTTTTGGGAGGCTGAGGTGGGAGGATCACTTGAGCCTAGGAGGCCAAGGTTGTGGTGAGCCAAGATCACACCACTGTACTGGGCAGCAGAGTGAGATTCTGTCTCAAAAAAAATACAGTATATTTTAAAAATGTATATATACACACACACACATAATATGTATACATACATAATATTATGTATTATTACATATATGTATATATACATAATATGCATGTATGCATATAAGTGTGTATATATGTGTATATTTTATGTATATACATACATATATTAATACATATATGCATATTTATATATGCATTTTAGAGAATAGGAAACACAAGTGATTGGAAATATGAAAAAACTCTCAATATTTTTGGTAATCAGGGATACACCTAGTGAGGTGAGGGACAAATGAAAACTCTTATATTGTACTGTTAAGAGTGCAAATGAATACAATCACTGTAGAAAACAATTTGGCATTTTTTGTAAATTTAAATACCCCACATACTATGACCAGCAATTCTATTCCTAGGTATTTAATAAAAACAAGAACAATAATAGGAAGAACAACAACAACAAACTATTGCATATACATATGCAAGAGATATGCACACAATGTACATAGCAGCATAATTTATAAATGCAAAAAATTAGAACTATGACCGTGAATGAAGAAAATGTCAATAAATTGAGGTGTATTCATACACAGAATATCAAAAAGTAACAACACTGCAACTACTATAACATGGATGAATTTGTTTGTAACATTTATTTATTTATTTATTTAGAGATGGAGTCTTGCTCTGTCACCCAGGCTGGGGTGCAATGGTGCGATCTCAGCTCGCTGCAACCTCCCCCTCCTCCCTCAAGTAATTCTCGTGCCTCAGCCTCCCAAGTAGCTGGGATTATAGGCACCTGCCACTTCACCTGGCTAATTTTTGCATTTTTAGTAGAGATGGGGTTTCACTATGTTGGTCAGGCTGATCTCGAACTCCTGGCCTTGAGTGGTCCGCCCCCCTCAGCTTCCCAAAGTGCTGGAATTACAGGCATGAGCCACTGCGCCAGCTGACATGGATAAATTTTTGAAACATGGCATTGACTTGAAAAGCGACTACATACAGTATGATAATATTTCACAGCTTAAAAGGAAGTGAACATAAGCAGCATTTTCTTTAGGGATGCATACATATGTGACAAAACATCTAAAAAAGGCAAGAAAATGAAAAACACAAAATTCAGAATAGTGTTTTCCTCTGGGAGGAAGCAAAAGATGGAGCAGGAAAGGAATGTTGCAGTAAATGCAAACCTGTAGTTTATAGTCTAGATCATAAATGTGGTGGATTTAAAGGTATTCATATTACTATTGTCTCTCAAAACATACACGTATTCTCGTATCTGTATTAAACATATTGAATAATAAAAGCATTTAAAACTGAAGAAGACATCATGCCTGGATGATTGGGAGAATTCAGTAAAATTCACCAAAACGAGTAAGTTCAGTGGGAAGATTCCATTTAAAGGGGAAATGAAATTTTCAGACCTGTTGAGCTTTAAGATTACAGTAGAATATGAATCAATCTGACCAACCAACAACGAATTAGTTGGGGTGATGAAGAGTGTGGGAGGAGACATTTGCCTGGCCTGGTGAACTGGTGGAGGGGCTCCTGGAGCTGAACAGATGTTGAACCAGTCTTCATCCTGCCTCCTGGTTCAGAGATTACAGTTGTGCCCCCGACTCCATAGCCCCTATCCCCTGCCACTTTCTGCAGGATAAACTGACTTGCTTTTTATTGGCATTGCTTTCCCCCATCCCTTGTGGATAAGAGTTCAACTTTCATTTGTAAATTTATCTGGATTGCTAAGTGTAATGTACACCTTTATCAAGTGCTGTCTTTCTCTGTCCCATTGTCTTTGTCCTTGTGAGCTTGAGATGGTTTTTATTCTCTGTGGTTGATTTGCTGTGGGGTAAAGATAAATTTGTATGTCCAATAGACCATGATTTACTTGGAATGTCTACTAGAAAGTTACCTTTTCGTTTTCACCATCTCCTCTCAGCTGAGTGTATTGGTTCCCTGGGTCCCAATCTGTGTGTTATAGAAAGCCGTATTCTCTGCGTGTGAATTTTGGCTCCAGCACTTCCTAGCTGCATTGGGCAGGATAAGCAATTGAATCTCTCTTCACTGCCATTTTCCTATCTACAAAACGAGGCTTTTTATTGTGTACCCCACAAAAGTGTTTGCAGAATGAAATAACGTAAGTAGAGAGCAGGTGCAGTGGCTCACGCCTATAATCCCAGCACTTTGGGAGGCCAAGGTGGGCAGATCACTTGAGGTCAGGAGGAGTTGGAGACCAGCCTGACCAGCATGGTGAAATCCCGTCTCTACTAAAAATACAAAAATTAGTCAGGTGCATTGGCAGGTGTCTGTAACCCTAGCTACTCGGGAGGCTGAGGCAGGAGAATGGCTTGAACCCAGGAGGCAGAGTTTGCAGTGAGGCAAGATTGCGCCACTGCACTCTGGCCCGGGTAACAGAGCAAGACCCCGTCTCAAAAAAAGGAAGAAAGAATGTAAGTAGAATTCCTGGGTTGTGCTGCACACGGGTACCATGTAGCTCTCCTCCCCTGGTAGAACAGTAGTAATGCCCATAGTAGGGATTGCATCCTTGACTGTAGCCCAGAAGTATGCTTTTTCTGAGTTTCCTAGGTTGCTTTCATCTAGAGGATGAAGGTCCTTCCCTGAGGGTTATTATTGAAGGATTTCTGTTTGGGTTGAAACATTGGACTGAATGATCATTGAGGCATTTTCCTCTTGAAATTCTGATTTCACCTTTTCCTTTTGTTTTTCCTTCAGTTGGAGAGGGGTTAGCAGCAAGATCAATTAGTTTAACTGAGAAAAGCTCAATTCAAATAAAACTGGTTACCAATCTATTCTCCTGATCCCCTCCTGGGGACCGCCATAGAACATCCTACTGAATTTGGCACTGTGGCTTGGATGCCCAACAGATTGGTGATCTGATCTCTTCTGTTCTCTAATAATCTAAACGTTATACTCTTAACCCCAGCTCACTGCTTTAGTTTTTTGGGGTTTTTTGTTTGTTTGTTTGTTTGTTTTGTTTTTGTAGGGAAAAGGAAGGGGAGAGCTTGGCCAAGGTTTGGTCCAGCCTTCAATGAATATAAAACCTTAGTAAGGAGGCCAAGCTTATAGTGAGAATATAATGCTGGCATTAATCCACTTAGAATTGCACAGTGCTCCCACCCCACTACCTATAATGTGGGTTGGTTTAACACCCTTTGTTGGTCTTATTTGACCATTCCCTTCAAATGCTAATGACCAGCTAGTTTAACACCCTTTATTGGTGTTATTCGGACAGTCCCTTCAAATGTGAATGAATAGCTTGCTTTGTTTCCATAGACAGAAGAGCCAAATAACTTGGGGCCTAGAAGCAAATTATTTCTCTGGTATAGACCCACCCTGAATGATGAATTGGGCTCTATGGCGGCTGTTTCACTGAACACTGGGATGTCGCTACCCATCGCAAACCAGGCCAAAAAGGAGCTAAACCATTTTCTCCTCATTATCACCTCATTAAGCTCCCCAAGCCAGCGCAGGGCTGGGGTACAGGCCTGCTCCAGGTAGCTTAATGAGTTTCTTATTTATAGGCCCCAGTGCTGTTATGCAAAAGCTTGTTATTCCCAGGTCTGGAGTATAGTGTTTTCTAAAGGGAGTTGAGAAATGCAATTATCAAGCATCTTAGTATGGGCCTCACACCGCTTTTTGGCCACTTGATCAACGATAAATAAATACATTTGTTAGATTTGTAGAATTTGATATTGTGCTGCGGCATTTACCCCAATTTTGTTGTTTTCTTCTAACAACACAGAACAGATGCTGCCCCAGATGTGAAAGATGCAGATGTTTGACAGCTTTAGGATAACTCTAAATTCATAGCTGTGCATGGCATTGTGCAGATTCCTCAGTGTGATTTGGGGGGGGAAATTGCTGCCCCCAAATGTTATTTAAAAATTTTTCCTGCTTTATGTGTGACTTGGAGATCATGTGTAATTGAGAAGTGGAAAGCAATCCCGCTTTTGGTTCCCACATACAGATATTAAAAATTGCTATAATTCATGTACACATATACAAGACTGATCAGTGCTCCATATTTTGAATTTTCAAAAAATACAATTTACTAAAAATGGATACTAAACATAAAGCACTGACTATGTATCCAGCATTGAGCAAGGTACTGACAGGACACAAAAAGTTAAACATACAAGTCATTGTCATAGATTCCAAGAAATGTATCATCTCACAAAATCCTAGTAGTCAGAACACAGATGTATATCTAGATATACATATGTTTAAGTGTGTGCATATGAATATGTATGTATGTGATAGGTATGTATATAGATTTCTCCATAAAGATGTTTAAGGAAGTATATAATGACTTTAAAACAAAATAAATTTGATCAGTAGAGAAGAGGTCAAATAGTAGACACAATGCAATGTATTTGTGAAATGAAAATATAAATAATTATTTGTTTATAATGTCAGAACAAAAACCAAATATAATGGACCAGATTAAAAATGGAGAGAATCTAGCTTGACTCCTACTACTATAAAAAATTTAGTTAAGCAGATGCAAGTAGTTCATATATTTGAATGCCTTTGTTAGGTTATATGCAGTATACAGAAATGAGTGTTATCAAGATTCTCCTCACCTTATTTGTAAGGTAGGTACATAAAACAATACAATACTATAACGGAAAATAGCTCCTTAGAGAAGTTAATAAAATGCTATAGAAGTGCTTGGAGACATTGTTTAAATTTAAAGAATAAAAGAAAATTAAATAGATGTGTTAGAATTTGAGTTCAGACTGAATAGGACAGGAAGGTATCAAAAGAGTGGTTGCTTTAAATATATCCATATGAGGCAGACTTACCTATGACAATGTGATTGTCAGGGGCTTCAAAGATAGAGCCTTTCCTTGAAGTTGTATTTTCAATACCTGTCCTCCGTTTTTTGTTGTTGATTTGTTTTGTTTGGTTTTTTTGAGACGGAGTCTCGCTCTGTCGCCCAGGCTGGAGTGCAGTGGCGTGATCTCGGCTCACTGCAAGCTCCGCCTCCCAGGTTCAGGCCATTCTCCTGCCTCAGCCTCCCGAGTAGCTGGGACTACAGGGGTCCACCACCACACCCGGTTAATTTTTGTTATTTTTGGTAGAGAAGAGGTTTCACCGTGTTAGCCAGGATGGTCTCTATCTCCTGACTTCGTGATCCGCCCGCCTCGGCCTCCCAACGGTCCTCCGTTTTCACCTGGCTTTTATGTATTTAGGGGGACAAACTGGCCAGCTGACAGGGGTAAGAAAGTGGTCCAATCTGCCCCTACTCTGTGCTATTTCTGGCACACAAACTCGTCAAAGCTGTAAGGTAGGGAATTGCAAGTTACAGTCAGAAAATATGGGGTAATTTTTATTGATAAAAACAGATCGTAGGCATAAGAATAGTAGCAGATACAGATTAAAAAATAGGTTAGAGAAAGAAGGAATAGATGAAGACGAGAGAAAAGGTAGATCAATAAAGTGAGGTTAGGAATCTGGGGCTTTGTTGTCCAGGTAGTAGGAAGCATTTGTTTTCTTGTTTGGTTTTCCCAAGCAGAAGGATGGAGTGAGGAGATGGTCGGTGTAGAAGTGGTATGATGGATGGACTGGCCAAGTGAAAGACTAGAAGCAGGGAGATTGGTTAGGGGTCTATTCAACAGTCCAAGTTAATGGAGAACATGAATTTGCAGAAAAAGTAGGAAGAAGGAAATAAATTCAAGTGATGGTTTATAGTTAGAACACTAAATTTAACAACTTAGAGGGAGAATACTTTCCTAGCGAGACGTTTGTAAAATTGAGGGCTAAGATTTCCAGCCTGGATAACTAGGTGACTAGCAATACCACTGGCAGAATATGTGAATATCTGTGGGAGCTTTTGCTTTTACATTTGGTAGTGGGAGAGGCAATAAAAATTGTATTTGGAATGTTACATTTAAAGTTCAGACAACTTTTACAAGAATGTCCAGCAGAAATAGCACATTTGGAACTGAAGATAATCACTGCCATAGAGCACCTAAATACTAAGATGTTGAAGATTTGCATTTCTCTAATGCTCAGTGATGTTGAGCTTTTTCCCATATGTTTGTTGGCAGCATGTATGTCTTCTTTTGAGAAGTGTCTGTTTATGTCCTTTGCCCACTTTTTAGTGGGATTGTTTGTTTTGTTCTTGTAAATTTGTTTATGTTCCTTATAGATGCTGGATATTAGCATTTTTGTCAGATGGACAGATTGCAAAAATTTTCTTCCATTCTGCAGGTTGTCTGTTTACTCTGATAATAGTTTATTTGGCTGTGCAGGAGCTCTTTAGTTTAATTAGATCCCATTCACACCAGTCAAAGTGACTATTATTAAAAAGTCAGAAAACAACAGATGCTGGTGAGGTTATAGAGAAAAAGGAATGCTTTTACACTGTTGGTGGGTGTGTAAATTAGTTTAGCCATTGTGGAAGACAGTGTGGCAATTCCTCAAAGACCTTGAGGCTGAAATACCATTCAACCCAGCAATCCCATTGCTGGGTATATACCCAAAGGAATATAAACTCTTCTATTATAAAGATGCGTGCACACAGGTCTATTGCAGCACTGTTCACAATAGCAAAGACATGGAACTAGCCCAAATGCCCATCAGTGATAAACTGGATAAAGAAAATGTGGTGCATATACACCATGGAATACTATGCAGCCATAAAAAGGCATGAGATCATGTCCTTTGCAGGGACATGGGTGAAGCTGGAAGCCATTATCCTCAGCAAACTAACACAGGAACAGAGAACCAAATAATGTGTGTTCTCACATATAATTGGGAGCTGAACGATGAGAACACATGGACACATTGAGGGGAACAACATACACTGGACCTATCAGAGGGTCGGGGGAGGGTGGGAGAAGGAAGAACATCAGGAAGAATAGCTAACAGATGCTGGGTTTAATATCTGGGTGATAGGATGATCTGTGCAGCAAACCACCCTGGCACACATTTACCTATGTAACAAACTTGCACATCCTGCACATATACCCCTGGACTTAAAGTTTGAAAAAACGAAGACATTGTAGAAAGAAAATCAGACTTGAAAAATTCATTATGTGTATGTTATGCGAGGAAGGAAGAGAAATCTGAGGAGAAAATAAAGAGCAATCAGGGATGTGAGTTATAAGAGCAAAAGTAGCCTAGTTCAGTTTTGCGAAGCTTGTGTAAGAGAAATGTTTGGCCGTCCATGGTGGCTCACGCCTGTAATCCCAGCACTTTGGGAGACTGAGACGGGCGGATCACCTGAGGTCAGGAGTTTGAGACCAGTCTGGCCAACATGGTGGAACTCTGTCTCTACTAAAAATACAAAAAAGTTAGCCAGGCGTAGTGGCGCATGCCTATAGTCCTAGCTACTTAAGAGGCTGAGGCAGGAGAATCACTTGAAACCCGGAGAAGGAGGTTGCAGGGAGCCGATATTGCACCACTGCACTCCAGGCCAGGCTGGGCGACAGAGTGAGACTGTGTCTCAAAAAAAAAAAAAAAGAGAAATGTTTAAGAAGAAATGGATGGTAAACTGTGTCAGACATGCTAGAAAAGTCAAGTTCAATAAATGAGAAAGTGTTACTGGATTTGTTGAATATTAATGACAACTGAATATTAATCTATAAAAATTTCTAAACTAATGTCAGCAGAATTACCACTGCATTAACTACAGTGTACCTAATCTTCAAGTTGGTTTGAGAGACACTGTTATACCATTTTACAGTTAAGAAAGAAACAGTAATTTTAACTCACATTAAGGTGAATTTTCTATTTTCCAAAACACTGATGACTTCAAAATATTCTTAAAAATAAAATCAACTTTGACTGAAATCATTTCAATTTTCATTGAATAAATTAACATCTTGATTATCACATTACTTAATTACATTTTAATTTGTGCACTATTAACATATTAAAATAACTCTACAGAGATTATAAACATAACTAAAATGATACCTTTTGCAAAATCATATGTAAATATCTGTATTCTCATTTGAACCTCAAAGTGTTAAACTTATTTACCTCCAGGGAATGTCTAAGAGCTCGAGTCTTTCTAAATGTATGATTTTCACACGTAACACCATCTTGAAAACATCTGGACTTCACAGAAACCACAGGGTAACCAATAATCCTTCAAGACCTAAAACAACCACATTCCTATCAGGGTAAAATAACTTTCTAAGAAAATATTAGATACTTTTGTATCTACAAGAAAAATATAAAAATATGTAGGCTTACTTCTAATATGTCTATCTGATCATCGTATACTTTTGGGGCAAGGTCACGTAAACATTCTCTCTGAAGATCCAAAAACTTGTTTGTATTCTGTAGCAGAATCTCAGGGAGCATTTGATAGGCTGACAAAAAAGACAACCTTTTGGTAGCATGTAGACATAACTGAATATCAGTGGAAATTTGGAAAGGAGAAGTGAATTATTTTTGCCTATGCTTTACAATCAGTATCCCAGTGCCTCTCAGTAAAAGTGGGATAAGTTTGGATGTTACTCAGCCAATAAACTTATTAATATAAGACAGAAACAAGGAGGGTGAGGAGCCTTTATGATTATGATTAAAAAATCAAAGAACACAAGGAAGGAAATACACCGGGGCCTGTCGGGCGTTGGGGGGTAGAAAGGGAGGGACAGCATTAGGACAAATAATGCATGCTGGGCTTAAAACCTAGATGACAGGTTGATAGGTGCAGAAAACCACCATGGCACATGTATACCTATGTAACAAACCTGCACGTTCAGCACATGTATCCCAGAACTTAAAATAAAAGGAAAAAAGTCTCCACCAATAAAAAAAATAATAATAAAGAATTTTAAAAACATGAAAAATCAATGTAATTGTCAGAAATAATATTTTAGACCCTAATTTTAGTAAGTTTCACAAAAAGCTTGAAATCAAACGATGTGTGGGACATTCCTTCTATAAGCAGCTTCTGAGTTTGTTTTGCCTTGGCTTATAGTGACGCCATGAGCTCGCACCATAAGGAAAACATGTGTTGCGCATCTCTAGTTTGATACGAGCTTTAGTATTTCCCCACTGTGGTGAGAGAAAAGTCAGGGCAAAGGATTGAAAAGAAGTTCACAACAAAAAAGTTTGAAGACAAGCAAACCTGAAACAGATGCAGGGTAGTAGATCTGAAAGGTGCATTGCTCACTCCAGGGCCTGCACCCAGATGGCTGGCAAACACCAGGACTCCCCACACAACAGGATTCGGGGATTCAGACAGGAGTCTTGCTCTACCAATTATTATAGGATCTTAGGTAAGCCGCTTTCTTGCTAAACCTTAGTTTCCTTAAATCCAAAGTCAGGGTAAAACACTTGACATAATTACCTCAGGGGATGGTTCTGAAACAAAAAAAGATAAAGATGTGGGAGCACTCCTTGGATTCTGACTTCTTTATAAATATACTTTTTATCTTTATCTTTGCACTCGTTTAAAAGAATGACAGCACTACTGGGATAGGTTTTGCTATGGGAAGGAACATGAATTGGAGGTCAGAAAACATGGGTTTGAAACCTAATTCAAGTAGTAACTTCTACTATTGGCCAATTGGTGTAACAGCCACTTAGGAGGCAGAGATGGAAAATCACTGGGGCTTCTTCATTTTCAAAAGGAAAAATGTGACTAGGTAATGTCCACTAATATCCAGAGCCACTCAGTGCAAGAGTTTTATAAGCTCCTGCCCTGTGGAACTAGAGCTAAGTCATGTGGTTCGCTTTGGACTATAAACGTGGGTGGAGGTGATATGTGTTCCTTCCATGGAGAAATACTAAGTTTCAGTGTGTGGGCTGCCTTGCTCTTTTACTTTTTCAGGCTTCACATCCTTGTGGGAGGACGTATCAATCCCTCAAAAAACAAACAAACAAACAAAAAAACAGTGTACATGTGACTTGAACAAAGAATGCCTTTTGTTGTTTTATAAGCCCTGAAGTTTTAGATTTTTTTTTTCTGTGGCATAATCAAGTTTATCTTTACCAATACAACAATGAAATTAGTTATTTGATAAAGCTAAATATTCAATTTGAAGGACCACACTTACTCTGAGTTTATGTTCTTCCTACATTTTAATGTTGTGAGAAAGTATCCTTTCTATTTGGAAATAATAATTATGCTGTGAGGGATAGTATTCCAAAATGTTGAAATTACACAAATATAAGAGGTTATAGGATTACAATGAGAGTGTACCACATGACTACTGCCTTAGGAGAAAATAATTATCTCTAATAACTGTTAAAACGTGCCTTCAAAAGATTTACCAATCAAGCCTTATTCCCTAGCAATTCCAACTTTCTGTGTGAAAATACAGGTCAAGTTTTGGGTTTCACACTGGTAACCAAATTGTGATAGCTTTGATCATGAACTTTGAAATACAATAATACATCTCTGAATATCACGTTGTATGATGGAGTAAAGATGAAGTATACTAGGCAGTTGCCCTTAGTATATTAAGGTGTTTTATGGCCATATTGCAACTTACTTTTTTTCAAACATCTGTTCAAGCATTTAAAATGGTGTGAACACTGGTCTGTAATTCCTGTATAATTTAAGGCTTCTGATCCAACAGCAAATAGTCCAGGACTCAAGCCTGTTTGAGTCTTCTAGTCTAAAACCTTTTTCAATGTTTCAAAAAATAAAGTAAATTTCTAGAACTGACATCCAGGACTAGTATGGAATGAGCAGTTTCATTTAATTGAGTGGATTGGACTGAAGCTGAGGAACAGAGGGATTGGAGAAAAGGTTAAAAATTGTTAAACTGGGTTCAAGTTGGCATTTGCCAATTCGGAATTACGAAGGCTTCCCTTAAGCCCTGATGTGCCTTTGCACTGCTAATTCCTTCTGTTTTGTTTTTCTTTTAGATGCCTTTCCAGTAAAGCTAACAAAAAACAAAACAAAATAAAACCATATCCAACATACTAAACAGCTGTCTCCAAGATCAGAAGGCATCAGAAAAGACCCTCAAGAGTTGTCTAATCCCAGAGGAAGATCTTGTTTAAGTGGAGAAGTGCTCACAGCAGAAACCTTGGAAATTTCAGGGAGTGGAATTTTATTGTCAGAACTTTCAATAAAAGTGTAGCCACAGATCCTGGGAGCATTAAATAAAAATTACCAACCAGCTGTCTTACCTGTGAGCACTCCACTGAAAGGAAGGGCAAACATGAGCAAGGAGCTCTTGTACATCAGTCAAAATTCTGACAGCTACCCTGTGAAGTTTGCCGGGCTGCCATGTGCTAGACTACCTAAGATACTCTTAACTGAACCATAAAAAGACAAATAAATTAGTAATTGTATCCCTCCTGTCAATGTCCTTTATTCGTGAACTTCTCAAGCTGTTGGTTAACATTGTCTGGAATTGACTTATCGATATATTCTTAGTTTTCTTAGAAAAGACAGATAGACTTGATTTTTTTTTTCCGAATGGTTTTTCGAATTGATTTAAGAAAATGATACAGATATTGCCAATTTCTGGGCCTCTCTTTTTCAGTCCCTGCTCTGCCTCCTCCAATTATTAAATCAAACCAATAAGATTAACATAATCTTTCTTAGAATTGACTTTTCTTTTTAAATAGATCCCATGATAGACATGTGTAAAAATCAATAACAGGCTTCTCATTTGTCAAAGCTAATGACTAAACTCGTTTTGAAGTTCAATAGTGGTTACTGGAGAGTGGCCACACATTATATATCTAATCCTGTGTGTCTCCACACTGATTTTGCAGAACAGAGAAAAAGGTTTTGTTGCTTGAGGCACAGTATAAAAGCTGGTGTCTCCATTTTACTTGTATGTATTCACATTTCCTCCAAACTATGACAATTGTTGACTGTCCAAGCTAATATGTTAAAGGAAATAAACGGAAAAATAAATCGGGTAAATTTGTAACACCCCCCACCCCACCTTTTAACCAATTCAATTAATTGTAAGTTCCTTCAAGTATATGCTTAACTCCATGAGGTTGTGAGACATGTCTTACATATTTTTAATATCCCCAGACAGACTAACATAGCGATTAGGTCACAGGTTAGCATGAAATAAAGATTTGGTTGAATTACACAGAATTATATTATCCAATACTTTGGATCATGGCATAGCAGTTATTTTAGACCGGACACTCATATCCAGTGCAAAGTGAAAGGGGTGCAGCTTTCCTGCAGACTTCACAGTGTGGTCTAAGTAGTGTTTGCTTCTGAGGTGTTCCTGCTACCTTCCACAAAGCCTTTTTCAGGCACTGCAAAAGTGTGAGAGCTGACAGGTTTCGGTATAGTACCCTCTTCCTTTGCAAATATCCTCTGATTATAGCTATAAGCCAGCAACAGAGCATCTTAAAATCTAGAATAGATATTTGGATGAAATAGATGCATGAGATGTAGCCGTGAACTAATTGAGATTATATTTAAAAATTATTAATAAAAACACTATCATATCTGCATAATGTTTTATGCTTTACAAAGGTTCTTCATATACATCATCTCATTTCCTCGCCCCAAGTCAGAACACTTAAAAAATATTTCTTTCCTTTCCCTAAAAATTCCAGATTGTGGTTTAATGTTCTGTCCTTCTTTCATCAGCGAGTTGCCTTTTTCTGGGCTCCAGGTTGTATACTGTATTGAATACCCATTGAGCACGGCCATCTTTTGGAATCAATAGGTCAGATACAATTTGAAATTCCCTAGGTAATGGGTTTTAAAAACTGCTTGAGGGTGCAGGGGGTGGAGGGAGAGGAGGAAAAGGAATCCACAGGAACAATAACTGAAGTGGAGTGATATATTCCTGATGGGAGCTGGAGAGCTGTTCTTTATAATAGCTTCTCAGGGGAGAAGCCGCCCTTTTCCAGCCAGAGGTGTCCTGGGAATAGCAGAGCCACTGCCATTCCATTCTTTTGATGAACAGAAACCTTATCAGTGCAATTCCCCTTGAGAGCTGAATGGAGAAGGAAGGAGTTTACAGACTTGAAAAATTTGGGTTGTGAGGAGTGGAAAGCCCAGACTCCAGCTTGTTCATTTGGAAGATTTCTTGTGAGGGGGAAGGTATTCTGCCAAATTTAAGGTCCTTTCAGAGCTCACAGATTCTGACAGCTGATCTAAGTTCAGTGCATGAGTTTATCCTTGCCAGGGGAGAGAGGGAGCCATAAGTGAAAAGAATGCTGTATGAATTAAATACAAAGTATAAAAACCAAAATGCTTGCCTCCAATATAAATATCGCAATGTGTTAATATTTTCAATTGCAGCTATGCAATGAGGGTGTCAAAGCATTAGTCATTAAATAATAAGTAGCATCCATAATTTTGACTTTAGAATAAAACACGGACACCTTGCATTTGCACCTTGTTTGAGATTTTAATTATTTTTAGAAGCTCGAAATATCTCTTGGCTTTCTCTCTCTTATTGTGACAAGACTATGAGGTTGGAAAACTCAAGGAAGCAGGTGAAATGTACTCGCTCATATCATGGTTGTGTGGTATATATGACGCAAAATACTCTTTTTTTTTCTATCCATAAAATTGCCAAAGCCTTCATTATTTGGTAACATAAGATGATACTCTAAAGCCAGTCCATGTTCAACATTAGGCTGTTTGGAGATACAAACAAATCTGGGTTATCATGAAAAGCACTGTCACGTCATGAATACCTCTCACACGAATTGTGCATGTGTATTTTTTTCATTTGTATTGTTTTCTCCAATGGCTTTATCCAACAACAGTTTGTTTCATGACCACATCACATGTTCAGTGCAGGTCGGTATGGTGGCTCTGCTCATTGTAGTCACAAAGACACCCAGGCTGATGGAAGCACTGGTGTTATACTTATTCCCATGACCACTGAGTCAGGGAAAAGAGAAAATGGCTCACAGTCTGGCTAGTAATGTTTTCACCTGTAAGTGACACATGTTCACTTCACACACTTTTCAGTTACCAAAGCATGTTCATATCTACTATTTTTTTCCTAAAATCCTTGTCAATGCATCATTATGTACCCATCTTAAGAATGGAATAATTTTAGTAAGTTTATGGAATTGTGCAACTATCATTTTAACCCAATTTTAGAACATTTTATCACCTCCAAAAGATCCCGCATATCCACTTGCCATCTATCCCTATTCCCATCCTAGACCAAGGCAACCAATAATTTGCATTCTGTCTCCATGAGGATTGCTTTGTTTTTCTGGGCATTTAGGATAAATAGAATAATTAAAGCATATGGAGTTTTTCATCTGGTTTCTTTCACTTAGCTTGATGTCTTTGAGGTTCATTCACATTGCAGCACATATCAGTAGTTGTTCCTGTTTGTTGCTAAGTAGTATTCCATTGCACTGATATATCACATTTTGTTTTTTCTTTTACCAGTAGATAAACATTTGGAATGTTTTCACTTCTTAGTTATGAGGAATGCTATATATTTGCATACAAGTTGTATTAGCCCATTTTCACTTGCTGTAAAGAACTACCTGAGACTGGTTAATTTATGAAGAAAAGAGGTTTAATTGACTCAAAGTTCCACAAGCTGTACAGGAAGCATGACTGGGAGGCCTCAGGAAACTTACAATCATGGCAGAAGGTAAAGGGGAAGCAAGAAGCTTCTTCACATGGTGGCAGGACAGAGAGCAAAGGGAGAAGTGCCACATACTTTGAAACCATCAGATCTCATGAGAAAGAATTCACTATCATGAGAACAGCAATGGGGAAATCCACCCCCATGATCCAATCACCCCCCAGAAGGCCCCTCCTCCAGTTTGACATGAGATTTGTGCAGGGACACAAATCCAAACTATATCATAAGTTACTGTGTGCAAATATGCACTTTTAAAAAAGAGGTACCTTATAATGTAATAAGACGGAGACATATTTATTCTCCACTAACTCCTTTCAAGGACACCATTACCTTTGAGAGGTGTATAAATAAGTGTTAAGGTAGAAGTTTCTGCACACTCCCTACCCCTCACCTTAAGTTCTTTGCTACCTAGTATAGAGGCTTCCCACAAAGAAAAAGGAGTCAGAAGACCTAGGTATTTTCTTTAGGAAGTTTGCGTGATATAATACTAGATAAGGGAGGGTTGATAAAAATACTGGCATAAGGAGGCAATCATAACTGAGATGGAATTTTGTTATAAGATATGCATTGTAATATGCATATTACACCAATACCTCTGTGTTGCTTAGATAAACTTTGACAAAACCTACAATTTTCATTAGAGCTCTGTGTGAGGGTAGATTGTTTGGAAGGAACTCCAACCGGAAGCCACTTTTATGTCTAGATGGATGTAGTGGATATTCTTGGTTATGTACAAAGCATTTATGTCTTGCCCTCCTTTCTTGATGATACCCAGATTTTCATATGGAGGTCTGCTCCTTCAATCGCAGTTCTTGCACTTGAGGAAAGATAGCCCCACCCACCTAATATGTTGTTTTCCTGTCCACAGCCATAGTTTCAGTGGTGGGTATAACTTTACCTGTACAAAGATCCAATTTAGAAATTTTGCTGGAAATTTGAGAGGAAAACCTTCTCCCATATAGACTTGAATGAAGAAAAATGCAGCCTTGGTTGCATCCTATGGCCACAAGGGAGCCAACCTTAGATGAAGCTTACGGTGTGAACAGTAGAACTCAGAGATAACAATGATGTGACCTTGAGTTAACCAATCCTTATCCGACAATTTCATTTTCCAGTTAGGTAAGTCAGTAAAGCTCCTTTAATGTTTAATCCCTTTATTGAGTTTGAGTTGGAATTTTTATCCCTTAAAGCATGAAGATTCCAAACTGATGCATCATACTTAGAGTAAAACTAAAGATAGTACAAGGTTGTAGGAGGCAGAAGTCCTGGGGATGCTGAGATTGTAAATTTCAAAAATTAGCAGCTATCACAGGCTGTGGAATTGTCTAGAGTCTGGGCCAATTATACCCTGAAATCCAAAGGGCAAGAAGGTCCCAGCTGATATATAGGTTACATTCAATTCTTTTCTACAGTGTTTTCGTAACTAATATGTAGTGGACAATAAAGAGCTAAAAGTACTTTGACCTACCTCTGTGATACCTGGGGAGATGTGCCCTTTGATCCTGTGTAGCAGTAGAGACCTTTTAAATGGAGAAAATCAGAAAGTGCCATAATGGCAGGATTTGTTTTGTTTCCCTTCTCGACTGCCTCACTATATAGATCTCCTTTTCCTCTGCTCATTGGAGAATCTTATTCACATGTCTATGATAGCATTTAACACACTATACACATCATATGTTTATTTGCTTACCACTCAAATGGACTGGGAAGTCTTTAAGGACAAAGGTAGTGCTGTTACTCTATATATCTTTAGAGTCCAGTACTGCACTGGGACACTAATGTGGTACTCCATAAACTTGTTTTACAAAATCATTCAACATGCTTATATTTTTTCTTCCAACATCATAGGCTTTCTTACTAGAGAAAACTTCATTTTGTAGTAGAAAGAAACAACACAAAAATCTGTGATTGCTAAAGTTAATGTAGTTCTACTCTGGCTAGTAACTACAAAGTGTGGGTAAAATATGAAAAACATCTGCTTGTAGTCATCAGAGAGTTTCTGCGAACTTCATAACTTTGAGGGACCAAAATCCTGCAGAGGGAGAAATTCTCGGAGGTGACCCCAACATGCTACTTGCTATTTCTCTCCTTGAGACATATGCCAATTTCTTAAGCAGGGCAGGCAAAGGGCTCAGAAACAGGAAACAGTAGCTGCTAGGGGAAGAAATATAAGCAAACTTTTGGTGATCTCATAGGACTAAGGAGACAAAAATTAGAGTTGAGGTCTTCTGAGATAACTAGGATTTAAGAGACCAAGGTTCTGGAGAGAAGAACAGTTATAGAGATGCAAGCCTGACGCTCCACATTCCTTTTTCTTTTGAATAATGTGCCAGGTCCTAAGCTTTGTGATATAAGAGGCAGATGAAAAACTGAACAGAGCTTCTGGTAGTTCATAGTGCTTTAATGACAAAAATGTGAATTCAGGACCTAACAAACAAACAAACAAAAGGCCCATGTAAACATCCTAGGCTCTCATTTGGATACCCTGGAGTCTCTACCCTAGGAGTTGAGGTTAGGAATAGAGTTGGGAATAATGTAATGAGCTGTGAAACTCAGTCTGAAATCAAATTGGTTCCTCATTTTATTTAGGTGTCTACCTCTCCTTTAGTAGCTTACCAGGAAAAAAGGTGAACCTTGGTGAAAAGAGACCACAACCTACCATTGCCTATAATTTCTAATTTGTGAAAGTCTGGCATTTAACAAATATTATTTGATATAAAAGGAAGATGACTCAAAGGAAAACTAGACAATAGAAACAGGTCCACAGCTGACCAAGGCACCAATTTAAAATAACATTGATGAATATGTCCAAGAAAATGCATGAACTGATAATGAATTTCACCAGACAAATAAAATATATAAAAAGAACTTAGCATTTTGAAAGTGAAAAATGCAATTACTGGCACTAAAAACATAGTATTCGAGTTTAATATCCAATTGGGCAAAGAAGAAGAGTATAAACTAGTAATTGAAGCATAAATAATAAAAAAGAGAAGGTTCAGAAAATGACAATAGAGACTATTGGGACGTTCAAAAATGGTCTAAAATATATGGAAATCATAGTCCTAGAATGGTAGGAGAAAGGGAATGGGCAGAAGCAATTTTTGAAGAGATAATGGCTAAGTATTTCTCCAAATTAATAAAAGACATTAAGCTAATTCCATTAAGTACCGTTCCATTAAAGCTAAAGATTAAAGAAGTGAGATAGCTCCAAGAAGGATAAAATGCATAGAAAAACATTCCTATCAATATCTTCGTAGAACGGATGAAAAGCAAAGGCAAAGACTTAAAAGCAGTTAAAGGGGTGAGGGGGAAGCACATTCCTTTCCAAAGAGCAATATTAAGACTCACAGTCGATTTCTCAACAGACATGGTGAAAACTTCTGGAAGACAACAGAATGGTTTCTAAAAATTACTGGAAAACAAAAATCTTTAAATGTAGAATTTCCTATCTGATGATAATAAACTCCAAACATAAAGCAAAAAGATATTTCTAGGTAAAAGAGGAAATACAGAGATATTTTGATACTAGTGTGACCACTTTTAAGTAAATACTAAATAGAGTACTTTAGGTCAAAAGAAAATGATCCTAACCTGAAATCCGAAAGTGCAGGAAGAAATAAAAACCATCAGAAAGTGTAAATATGTGGCATAATGGCTGTACAAAACCATCATGATGCCTTATGGGATTTAAAATGTATTTAGAATTAAAAGACTGACACCAAAAAGAACAGAAGCTAAGGTATTGTAAAGCTCTGGCACTGCCTGAAAAAATTGTCAAAAAAATACAAATTTATACATAAAGTGAGGCACACAGAAAACTAATATGATAGATAAAATGTCACTAATTGTTTTCAGTGTAACTGGTGAATAATTGCTGAAGTGGATTAAAAGAAACAACTAAATATATATATATATATATATATGTATATGTATATATATATGCGCAAGAGATGCACCTTAAATATAAGGATAAAAATAGAAAGTCAAAAACAGAAATACCATGAAAACACTAAATAAAAGAAGCTGGTGAAGGCTAAGTAGACCATAGACAAGAGACATCACTAAAATTAAAAAAGGAATATTCTGCAATAATTAAAATGTCAGTCTATTAAGGACTAGAAAGCAATTCTGAATGTTTATGTATCTAATAACATAGTTTCAAAATACATATAATTAAAAGGAAGAAATAGAAAAATCTGCAATCACACTAGAAGGTGATCAGTACTTGATAAAATAAGCAAAGAATCCATATGAAACAACAAAACAAACAAAATTTACCTTATTGATATACATAGGACATGTTCCTGAAGAATGGCAAAATATATATTATTTTCAAGTGCACATGGATTATCTACCAAAACTGCAAAACTGACCATATGCTGGGCCATAAAACAGGTCTTCAGTAATTTCTTTTTCTTTTCTTTCTTTCTTTTTTTTTTTGTTTGTTTGAGATGGAGTCTTGCTTTGTCTCCCAGGATGGAGTGCAGTGGCGCAATCTCAGCTCACTGCAACCTCCACCTCCTGCGTTCAAGCAATTCTCCTGCCTCAGCCTCCTGAATAGCTGGGACTATAGGCCTGCACCACCACGCCTGGCTAATTTTTGTATTTTTAGTAGAGATGGGGTTTCACCATGTTGGCCAGGCTGGTCTCAAACTCCTGACCTCAGGTGATCCACCGCCTTGGCCTTCCACAATGTTGGGATTACAGGTGTGTGCCACCACGCCTGGCGTCTTCAATAATTTCAAAGAATTAGAATTATACAGGGCATGTTTTCCAACCACAGGACAGTATCTGGGATAGCTTCTGGAGGAAACTCAGTTGGATCCCTCTCAGAGTTGGTCACCACAGCAGTGGCTGTGCATGCAAGTATTGTTAAGTGTTGGAGTGAATATCTATATTTTAGACTGCCAATTAAAAAATGTAGTGTAGCTGGACTAACCTCAAGAACATAAAATACATGCATGTACTCAAATACACACACACACCCCCACCTCCCCACACACGCACACACTTGTCCTTAAAACACTTGTAGAGCCGGCAGAGTTTGGAAAGGCCCACCAAGCCACATAGATTCTTCCAGGCAGGTTAACCTTTTGTTTCTCTGCTTGTGTCCACTTGAGTGACCATATAAAGGAGGCTCTAGTAGCTAAGCTATGCTAAACATAATTAGAACTTGTGCTAAGTAGTAGTATTCCTCTTGCCTTTTTTACTTAAATCATATTTTCTCACTCTCTCTCCTGGTGGCTTGGAAAATATTTTTTAAAAGATAGAAAAAGAAAGTCTAAGTGTTACTAGTTCGTAGGACAGACTGTGAGTCTTTCATCCCAGTTACATTCAATTTGAAAAAATTTTTGTTAATTTGCAGGGACCTAACCCTTCTCGCATAGCTCATTTGAGTTCGCTCTCCAAATATCAGATATAGAATGAAGAAGACACAATATGAAAGGGGTATAATAAAATAACATTTAATATGATGAAAAACAGAGAAGCCGAGAGATTCTTTGGAGGGCGAGGGGTATCGGGGAAAATGTCATTTCAACTGAGCGAATGATTAGGACATTTGCAGTGCATCTGGCCATGTAAATGGACAGAAGCTGCCCACAAGCAAGGGCACAGAGGTTGGACATACGCAACACACACAAGGAGTTGGTGAGTTGTCTGCTGCGAGTGCAAGGTAGAATAAAAGGAAGAGAATACTGGGTTCCAGTGTGCAAAGACATGGTTAATATGTTCACATGCTTGGACATTCTATTGCAAGCAGAGGGAAGGAAACAGTTTTTTGAGTGGAGAAGACTCATGATTGAATCAAAGTTTTCCAACAATGGGTAGATTTCAGAAAAGACATAGGGGTTTAAATCTGAGGAGTGACAGTGGGAATGAACAGAATGGGGGATATTGGTGATCCAAGGCATTTTGAAGGTGGAATAAGAAACTTGGTAATTACATATGATGAATGAGGGAAAAGAGTCAAGAATACTGCTAAAGTTTCTAACATGTCCTGCAGAGTAGATGGAGATACTGTTATCTAATGCGGAGAATCCAAGAGAAGGGTGAAGCCAGAAAAGGGGGTATCATAAAACGATCTTGTGTCACAAGAGCTACATGGTGGTAACCAATAATTTTTTAGAGAGTAGTGGAATGATCTCTTCTAGATAAATTTTTTCTCCAAAGCTTAATCAGCAATCATTAGAATGTTTTTAATATCAGATGAGGTTTATATGGAGATATACATGAAGTTTTGAAAAGGTCCAGAAGTGGTAATAGGATCAGGATGGTGGAGTGAAAAAGCCATTAGATTATAAATCAGAAGTCATAGATTACATTAGCTACCTGGTTGACTATTGATAAACAACTTGACTATTTAGCTCTTCATTTCATACTTTGTAAAATGCAGGGCAACAATATTTCTCTTCCTCCCAATGTGTGTGAGGGTCAAGTGAGGTGATGCACTTTTAGGCATAGTGAAAAATGCAAAGTGCAGCATGAGTGATTTGGGTAGCATTTTAATGTGTCACTGGTGAGTTTGATAATTAAAAATTCTCGATTTGAAAATAATATCCTAAAATATATTCAAGGAAAGGATTTAAATTCTAAAAGGTTTAGTTACAGTGGGGGTTTTCTTTATCTCTCCTTTTTTACTTTTCAATTCCTGAATACAACAAATCTTGCCCCTGCCCAAATATTAAATCTATGAGGCTATAAATGTAACATTACACATGGTATGCATTATAAAAACAAACCCTGAAACATTTGTCTGGGGCAAAATAAAAGAAACTGAAAAATTGAAGATGTGAAGCATTTTTACTTAATGCAAGCTGTTCCCATTATTTCTTTTCCTTTTAATAAAGTTCACACTTTGTTGCTCTCTTGAAAACCAATTCTTCCTAAAGCTTCTCTCTTCATCTTTAATATGACTCTTCTCTGAAGCTCTCATTTCTATCCAGGCAGCATTATTACATATCTTACAAAATCGAGCATTAGAGATTAATTACATGTGAAGTACATCTGATGGCTCTGGGGTTTCTTCGGGTAGCAGTGAAGGCTACCCACTGGTGTAATAAAAGCAGCGTAAATTTAATTAAAATGTAGCTATTTCATTGGGTCTACTATGCAAGTAGGGCCTCTGGTTTTCTGTAAAATAATAAAAAATGATCTATAAAAACTTACAAAGTTAAAGTGGAAGGGACAAAATACTCTGACGTGAGTGATAGGCTGCCAGAGTGGCCCAAGACACAGGATAGAGAATGCTAACAGGGAAGACGAAGGCTCCCTATGTCCTCCCAATGCCTCCAGCCTCCTATCTGAGCACTTTGAGGCAGAGAAAAAACCAAGTTCACTTTTCTGCCCTCTCTTGGCTATTTACCCAGAAAGCCCCAGGGGGTTGTAAGCAAATACTAGGCTATACCATGGTGATTTATTGGCATTTTATTTTCCCCAATAGCTAAATGAGCCTTTCCACCCTTACTTCTCCCTGGTGCTACCACAATATTCAATAAATTTGTATAGCAGAATGGTCAAGTTCTACATCAAAAGTCAGATCTGGGAATGCATCCACAGCTGATAAACCTCATTGCATACCTTTTTGAGAAATAAGTCAGGGGCTTTTGATTGTTCGGAGAGGTAAGTTTCTGTGAAAGCCCCAGCAAGCTAGCTTGTCTCTTTTTTATTTTGGCTACTGGTAGTAAGTAGCCACAAGGTGAACTGAAATGGGAAAGCAGACATTCTACAAAATAACTTCTATACAGGTAGCATAGGACCTATGCTAATCCACCTGGACACAGTGTGAAGTAACAGTAATAATAATTGCACAATACAGAATAAACATCCTACTGGGATTTCATCCTCCTGTGTGCCAGGAGATATGCATGTATCATTTCCAGCCCTCACACCAATCCTGCAAAGAGCATATCACCATGCTATGGTACAAAAAGCACAAATGTTAAAGAAAGACAAAAATGGTTTGAACCCTGGCTCAGCTACTCTGGTTTTCTGATTCCCAGTGTGTTTACCTATAAAATAAAACTGTTTGGCTTATAGGCTATAAATGATACTTAGAGTGTATATACATAAGACCCTAACACATTGTCTTGCACATGGTGGGAGTTTAAAAGTGTTGCTCCATCTTAGTCTTCAGGAAGACTGTGAGGCTCAATATTATTTTTCAAAAATGTTCTGAGGATGAAGATTTGGTAATTACTTGTAGTGGCTCCTAATAGTGTTTAGTTAATTTTATAATACGAAGTTTCATCCTATGCAAAGTAAAAATATTCACGTGAAAGAAACAGTTGTTCTATGTTAGATGAGTCAGTGTTTATTTTCTCTTATTTGACATGTATAAAGAGATATAGGCTTACTATGCACCAGAATATGTATTTATTGTAGTGACTTTGCTGCATGTGAGGAACATATGGAGAAGGTAGGAGGGAATATATTTTAATATTTACTTAGGTCCTACTGTGAGATTATCTTTTGAACAGAATTAGCTTTGTCCAGGATATTTTGTTCCTTTGTTCTTACAGCTATTAAAGTAAATCCTGGGAAGTCTGTGCAGCCTCTCTTTGTGCTTTATCTATAGCTTTTAGACGTAGAGGTCCTGACGGACTCTCATTCCACGTAAGACTGCGGGCTTCCCAAACTTTGAATAGTTTTGAACCGAAAGCAGAGCGGTGTGGGCAAGGTTAGAAAGAAGGACATGGGGTAGTTTTCCTTTGTTTTTACTACAGCTGTTGGCATACTTGTGGAAATGGTAAAGTCCTTAGAGTTATTCTCTGCAGTTCTTAATTCTCTATCCGTGGATATTTCATTTCTCGACTTTCTAATAATCTCAGTTACTCTATGGGGATAATTTTTAAGTGATCTATTATATCTCAAAAATTGGACAAGTTATTTTTAGAACATCTTAGTTAACACTGAATCAAGAGCTTTGATTTAGTTTTAAGATGACATATTTAGACCACAGAAAGATTACAGATACAGTTTTCTCTAAATGAAATTTTGAAAATTCACGTTGAGAATCTCTTAGTGCAACTTCATGTTTGTAAACGGTTACAAAAAAGCAGATCTTTCTCTCCCCCCCAAAACATCACATATGGAAAAAATTAATTATATTTTTCTATTTAAAATAAAAAGGTAAATTTTCAGACAACATGGCACAGTAAAATCACAATTTGTAATACTTCCTCTGCACAAACACATCAATGATAGGTAAAATATAAAAATAGAAGACCAAAAAACATAGCCAAGCTAAAACACACACACACACACACACGAAATAAAAAGTGAAAATTAAAATAAATGCAAAGTAGTGAAAGAGAGTCTGAACCCACAATTTTGCTGTCCTCCAAGTTAAGAAGCAGGTTGACAGTGAACACGGGTAACATTCTGCTACCTGGTAAACAAGACTGCTTAAACCAATGCTTTCTAGATTACAAAATAAGACTGAAAACAAGTTGCTAAATATTGCCAAAGGCTATGGCTTTTAACAAGTTGTAGGCTGGGAGTCAAATATGGACATATTCTTGCAACAAAGAAGTGGTCAAAGTAACCTAGCAGTGCACTGACTGGATCAATATTATCCCCAGCACTGTCAAGGGACAACGGCCCGGGAAGGTCACTGTATGCTCTTGGTTTGGGATTCGGGACCTTAAGGCTGGATAAACACTATGCTAAAACATCTGAATCATGCATAAAAGGAGAGAAAAAAGAAACAAGTGAAATTCCTATAACAAATCAGCCAAAACATGGAAGCAGCTAATGCTGTAACAAATACTGCCCTTATCTCCTTGCACTCACCACTTCAGTGCATGACATTGGTTTGACTTCTAACAACTGCTTTTCTTTGCTTTTGTTTTCCTACAGCCACTGAAGCATGCTTTGTCCACTGGTCTGGCATGCTAAAAGTGATGGAGAATTAATGTCCTTTGGAAGCAACCTCAAACTGACTAAAGAAAATTGGTGTATAAAGATTCCCTTGACCCTTGGGTGGGATAAGTCTGAGAGATCTGCTCTACGGAGGCTCCCAGAATTTTCCTTGTGAGTTTCACCTCTAGTTACACACAAGAGTAACTGGCTTGGTGATCCATCTTTTACTGGCCGCTTTCCTTCCTTGTTTCCCCTCTCCATTCTCCTACTGGTGCTTTTGTTACCTTCCAAATAAACTACCTGAACTTAGATTCTTTACCCAGGATCTGCTTAATAAAGAGCCCAATGTAATACTGAGAAAGACAGACAAGAAAATCCGCAGATGGAACACAAATTTTCTCAGGGAGAAATTAATGGGATGAAACAGTCTGACAAATCTTTAATATAAATGTATTTAGTGCCCAAATAAAAATGAAGAATAAGTTCTATTAAAGAAAAGCAAGCACTAATGGAACAAAACTAGGCAGAAATGAAACAAGACCAAGAAGATATGAAACAAATCCAATTAGAAATCTTGGAAAAGACATACACAGTCTTTGAAATTCAAACACTCAAGAAAATGTAGTTTACTTGGTACTGGACAAAGTTGAAGTCAGTGACATAAAAGAGAGATTGACCTGGAATATAGCATGCAAGATTTTAAAAAAAAAAAGAGGAGGAGATATAATGAAGCAATGGAAAATAGACTATGGGCTGGGCAGACCTACCTTTTATCACGTGATAGTTCCTAAAGAAGAGAATAAAGGAAATGGTGCAGAATAAATATTTGAAGACATCTGAACTTTTCAAGTATCCTAAGATCAAAAGTGGACTGAAAGCATCAAGGACAGCGTATACAAAAATAGGAATGCAAACAAAAATAAATTTAGATACAGCTAAGTTAAACTATGAGACTATGTAAAAGAAATTATTTTAGAAGCTAATAGAAAGATGAGTAACCCATACAAAAAAGGTATTTAGTCTGACAGCAAACTTCTCATCAGAAATAATAGATGCCAGATGATAATGGAGAGATATCAAAATGCTGAGAGTGCTAAGTATCATGAAAGATAGTGAAAGATAAAAGTACCTTTAAAGTCCATGAGTGCACAACGGTAACCAGAAATGGTATAGGCATAGTTTACAGCAAAACATTTATAAGCCAAGGGTCATCAGTAAATGCTTTCTCCCCAAAGCCCGCTATTCCATAAATTGTCTGGTCTAAGAAGCACCATGAAGCAAGGTCCTGTCTCTTAACTTTTGCATATTTATTAGGAAGTTGGAGATAGGGAGTATGGCAAGAAATATCCAACCAACTCTGTAAAAATAGGCACTTCCTTCTTGGGAAAAGCTTTGTAAGAGAGGGTCATTTACATTTTATTCAGACCCTGTCTTCTTGCTGTCTTGTGTCGGCTCTGCTAAGCTAACTCATTGCAAAGCAAGCACAAGGGGAAATGGAAAGAACCACTAAAGCCATACATGTAATCCATATTTGTGTCCCCTAAAAAAATGAAAAGATCTTTAAAAAATATAAAGACTAAGAAAGTTGCCATGATTCATATCCCCACTGCAGCACGTCAAGCCAAGCACCCTGATTTACTCTCCTCCTGATATTCATTCATCTAAACATACTGATTAGCTTTTAAATGCATTGAAGCTGGTGAGAATCCTTAGAGGCCACAAGTAAGTACAATATGAACTCACAGAGGTAGGCAGAGCCCAGGAGCCAACCTTTACTCTGAGGGATTATTAACCTTGGGATATCGTGAGCTTCAGTTTCCATGTCCTTTTGGTTCCTGAAGAATAGGAAACAAAACCTGTCTCAGATGAAAAGTGTTATAGGAGACATCCCACACATATAGATCTGAGACCATGAAGTGCTACATTTTCAATGTAAAAGATAATAGGAAATAAATTGAACTGCTTTTACCCATCACCATGTGGAGACAAACCATTAAAAAGTTGGAAATGGATGCTAAGTGCTAACCTTTTAGCTACTCAGAAACCACGCTCAAATTTTTACCTCTATTTAACTTCCAAATGATAGTGAAAAGCAACATGCTGTCTATGTGATAAAACTAGATCTTGTATCATAGAAATCCCTTTAACCCTATTCTAAAAAAGCAGAGGTCCCAAGTCCCAAGTTGCTGGGTCCACCTTGGGGAATGTGTTTGCCTTTTCCAGTTTAGTAATTATTCCATCTTTGAATCCTTTATCTTACAGGCAAATTTATAGTTTAGTTTCTAAAAGCACTTCTATAAAACATTATGGGAGGAAAGGTTGATAATTTTTAAAAATTGACTAGTCTGATCACAACACACATGCTCACAAATATATCTAGCAAAGCAAGGAAAAATGCATTTGGACTTGCAATTATTATGAGACTAAAATTTTTGATTCCTTCTTCCATTACTCATTTCCCATTTCATTTTTCCTCTTTAAGGACTGTAGTTGAACGTGATTCTTTACCTACTGAGGTAACACAAACTTTTATTTCTCCTGAGTCGGAGCCCTTGGTAGGCTTGCCTGTATTGGGCCATCGCCGTTTTGATAACTTTTGTCACTTGATGGGATAGTATTGTGAGTGGCCACAGGGTATCCCCTGGGTTGCAGAAATACTCATTATGCCCCTGTTGTGTTACAACCAACCTATTTTCCCTTGATAATCATTATTAATCACATCAGCCATTACAGTGAGAAAAAAAATGAATGACTAAAAATACGTGGTAAATATGTGGGTAAATCCAAATAGACATTGATTTTTTTAAAAAATAATAATTTTCTTAGATTAAAAAAATACATGTAGAGAGAATTGTAATGCTGATAATAAACTGGGAAATGATAAATATAGATAAAGTGTTTTAAGGTTCCTGCATTATCTGGGAAATGGGTAAATTTTAACTTGTGCATTCTAAAATTGTAGAAAATGGATTTCATAAATCGGTTCCCTAAAGCTGAAGGGTTAAAAAAGTGGAATAATAAAAAATAATCCAAAAGAAAAGTGGAATAGTAAAAAATAATCAATCCAAAAGAAGGCACAAAGAAAAAAAAAGAGAAATGCAATAGAAAACCCAAATGAATGAAAACTATTATAATTACTATAAAATGTGATGACATTTAGTTAAACTCATTAATTTTCAAACTGAACTAAAATAATAAGCTATATATTATTTACCAAAAATAAATCTAAAATATACAGATATAAATGTTTAATATGAAAGCATCAAAAAATACCGAAGGCATATAATAATCCAGAGAAAGCTTTTGTAACTATGCTAGTCAGACAAAATAGCTTTTAAGGCAAAAGCAGTATAAATGATAAAAGTTGAATTTAGCAGAAATATATAACAATTTAAACTTTATGAATGGAGTAACAAAAAGAAAAATATGTAATGCAAAATTTGACAGAACTGTAGAGAGAATCTGATAAATCTACCATCAGAGTAATATATTTTTAACATATATTTCTCAGTAATTAGCAGATAAAGTAGATCACAAAAAAATCAGATATAAATATAGAAGATTCGAACAAACCAAATTTGATTTAATACATATATAAAGAATTTTTCATCACTCCAGTAGCAAGTAACTATTCCTTCCAAGCACATGTAAAACATTTATAAACTGATCACAAATACAGACATAAAGAAAGGCTTAACATATTTATTTGACTATACACAAGAAAGTTGAAACACATAAGACAATGTTCCTAATGAAACAAAATCCAACCAAATCCACACCAAACATTTGGAAATTAAGAAGCATATTTCTCAGTACTTCATAGGTTAAAAAGATATCACAGTGGAAGTTAAAAACCTCTAGAACTGAATGATACTATTTTCTCAGGACCTTAGGGTGTTGCTTTTCCAGCTGGAACCCTTAGTGGCTGGTGAGGCCTTTGCCTGAGTTTTGTTTGGGCCTGCTGGGCTCATTACACCCACCCAGCCTGGCAGGCTGTGCTTGCCTTGTGCTATCTGCCCAGATCCCATGCCTGCCAAGCACGATCCAGACATGGAACAGCAAGGGGTGTGTGAGCGAGCGAGCACAAGGTCTAGCCACTGTGCACAGCCAGGTACGCCAGCTACTGCACTGGGTCAGGCAGCTCCAAGGGCCAGCACAGGTGCTGGTTCCATGCAAGCCTGTGGCTGGATAAGATGCATCGCAAGTAGCTTCTGCTGTGGATACTCTTGTCTAGAGGAGGGGAACACTGTGGTGCCCAGAAGCTTGGAGATACCAGTAACTGCAGAGCCCCAAAGAGGATGTCACAGCCTTGGCTCAGGGAGTCCCTAGGTCTGGGCTCCCTGAAGGGCCACAGCTCTTTTCTCCTTCTCTTTGCCTGTAATGGTGTAAGGGTTGAGAAGGTGTTTAGCCCTGTTTGCGTTACAGCTCCTTCAGTCCAGCCATTTGGCTGGCACCGAGTTCTTGTCCCACATCCAGGAAGAACGAGGTACAACTGGAGGATGAGCAAGGCAGACAGGAGCTCTACTGAGTGACAGCATAGCTCTTGGAGAATGAAGTGGGTAGCTGCTTTCTGCAGGCAGGTCGTCCTGATTAGTGTTCGGCTCTCAGTGAAGAGGAGACCAGGAGTGGGTAGCACCTTTCTGCAGCTAGTAGTCCCCACGTCTGTGTGAGTCTGACTGGGTCTGGGGCTTTTTATGGGCTCAGCAGAGAGGAAGTGCATGCTGACTGGTCCGTGGGTGGCCATGGGCCTGCCCAGAAAAGGTAACATAAGTCATCACTCCAGGCTGCAGACTCTACCCAGATGACAGCCTGGCCCCAGGCTTCAGACCATCCCTGGCTTGAAGGTGGGGTTTCACCCCGGACCTGCCCCTTTCCACTCAGAAGCCTGTCTGCCTCCTGCTGCCATTGACATGTTGTCCATGGGACCCAGGCTGTTTGTGCCAAAGGGCAACTGCAGCCCCACTCCAAGCCACCCTCAGCCCCACCTTGGACTTCCTCCTGTGCTCATCTGTGCCCAAAATCTGGAGGGTGCTGAGGAGACAGGGGGCTGGCGTGTCAGTGCCACTCTGAGCATGCACCCAGCTGGGTTGTGACAGCACCCGGGCTTGGCCACAACTTTGCTTTGCTCTGGAGCAGGCACTGGGAGTTGGGAGAAGCCAGGCAATGGGAGCAGGCACTTTCAAGCCTGCAGGGGCAAGAGGTTTCCTGGGCACCCAAGAGTGCATTTTCCAAAGCTCATTTTCTCCTAATGCTAAGTTGCCAAATATTAACGTAAGTATTCAGTCAAAGCCAGATAAAATTGTCACAGAATGAATTTTGGGATACAACATTAAACATAAAATTTATTTGAAATATTTGTTTAAAATAGCAATTATATTTTAAAAAATTTTGGCAAGTTATATAAATTTGACATTATGTTGCAAGAACAGTAATCTTTCAGTATCAACTGCTGTGTTTCTCCTATAGCTATGTAATGTATAGTTGTAATACCAAATATACTCCTTTCGACTGGTATATTTAAAAATGTCACTAACCTCTTTATGTCTGGGGTAGCTGAATATAATAAAAGAAAAAGGTTTTCATAAAATATTTTCTATTAGAAAATTTGTATTTGGGACTCAAACTTGGATAAATCTTAAAAAAAAAAAAGACCCTTGTATTTTTAGCAACTAAAATTAGTTTTGAGTCCCTAGCCATTACATTCACAAGTATTGTTTACATTTTTAGCTTTCATAAACTAAAAGCTATATGAATTATTTTAAGTGTTATTGCAAGTGCATTTTAAAAGTCTGATTAGCAAGAAGAAAATGTCTCTAGCACATTATTTTCTTCGTCATATGCCCTATACATTTAACTACCGAAGCTATGCAAACTTCTTGGCCTTCCAAGAAGATTTGTGTCTATTTCTATAACTATCTCTAATATTTTTCCCACCAGCCTGATTGAATCCCAACATTCACAGGTAGTGATTTTTAGCATATAAGTCTCAAAGTAATCAATGTACGATTGATTAGCATTTAAAATTGTCTATAGTACATTTCCTAAATATTAAATATTTTTCTGTACACAAGTTGTAAAGAATTAAAAATGAAATTTACAAAACAGTATTTATAGTAGCATAACAATGTAAATTACTTAAGAATGAATATACAAGCAAATTTAAGCTCCCTATGGAGAAAAATATAAACTTTATTGAAAGAAGGTATAAAAATGAAGAGAGACATCGTGTTCTGAGATCACAACACTCAATATTGTGAAGATGTCGATTCTCTCCAAATTGATCTATGGATTCAATTTAATCCCAATCAAAATGCCAACAGGGTGTGTGTGTGAAAGAGAGAACACCGAGAGAGAACGCAAGAGAAAAAGACTTGGAGATACTTAAAAACTGATCTAAAGTTTATGGGGAAGAGTAAAGGAACAAAAATAGTACTTTCCTCCTGAAGAAAAAGACTTGTTAGAGGAAGTAGTCTTAGCAGATATCCAATCTTAGACTAAGATTGTACTCTTTAAACAATGTACTACTTATGCAGGGACATATCAATTTAACAGAGTAGAAAATCTTAAAATAGAGAAGTAATCATTTCATTTATGGTTCAGTTAGTATTGCAGGTAAGTGGGGGACATACAGACTTTTGAATAAATGGCATTGAGACAATTGGTTATCCATATTGAAAAAAAGAAATTTGATCCCCATATGATCAGATAGCTGAAAGTCAACACCAGGTGAATTAAATGTTAACTTTTGAAGGCAAAACTATATAAATTTTAGAGGACAATAAAGGAGAATATATTTCTGTCCTCAGGTTAGAGAAAGATTTCTTAAGCAAGATGTAAAAAGTGCTAAATAAAAGGGAAAATGACATTTTCAGCCATAAGAAAACAGAACTTCTGGGTCATCAGTGTATGCCAGTAAAAAGACTTGGAAAAAACATTTGTGGCACAGTAACAATCAAATGAGTAGACTCTAGAACATTTAAAGAATTCTAATTCGTTATAAATTCATTAGAATCATTAAGAGAAAAGCAATCAAATAAAAAATGCAAAAGACCTGAATAGACACTTCCCTAAACAACAACAACAACAAAAAAAAAAAACAGAAAGCCAACACACTTTATAAGTAACTAGAAAAATATAAGTCAAAAGCACATTCTCTAGACTGAGAAAAATTAGCTTAACAATAAAAATTTTGACTCTAGTGTGGTTAATGAACATTTCTATATACTGCTACTAGAAATATAAATTTTAAAAATTGAGGAAAAATTAAAAAACTGAATAGACAAATAAGCAAAAATATAAAGAGACAATTTTAAAAAATATATTAAAATAGCCTTTAAGTATATGGAAAGATAGTCAATCACACTCATAAGAGAAAGCAATTAAAATCATACAGAGACACCATTTTTCACTTATCAGAGGAATAAAAATTAAAAAGTAAAACAACACGTTCCATTAGACATGCTGCGGGGAAAACAGACACTCTTAAAATTTTCTGGTGGAGATATCAATATCCATTATGAAGAGGAATATGGCAATTGCTATCAAAACTTGCTATCTCTGATCCAGCAATGCCACTTCTGGAAATTTAGCCAAAAGATAGACACACCTCTGCATATATATATAAACACATATACACAAACTACTTATTGAATATTGTTCGTAATTTGAAAATATTTATAAACAATGTGAATGCTATACATAGGGTAGTAGCTGAATAAATAATTGAAGCATTTCCATGGAATACTCTATATAACTGTATCAAAGAATGAGTAATAGCTGTATTATTTTATCTTATTATATTATGATAAGCAAATTTAAAAACGAACAAAAAAGTAATGAAAGAAAAAAATGAAATAAGATAATATGCAAAAGGAACAGCAAGTTAAAAACTACTGATATGATGTACTTCCACGGGCAGATGGAAATGAGCAGTATTGGCATGGAAAAAAATGAGAAAGTTGACAGGCCCCTCTCTGAATATGCTTAATGAAATAGTTCTAATTTTGGAACCATGTGAAAAGTATCTCATTAAAAATCATCAAAAAGAATGGGGGAAATTCCCTAAAATAAAATATAAATAGAACTAAATGAACCAAACTTGATTTCAGTTGAACAGCATAACTACAGTGAACAGGTGGGAGTGGACTAACACATTATTTTTGCAATGGCATCTGGATTAAATACCCTCGAGCTAAAGATAAAAAGAATTGTAAACAAATGAACTCTGATTGTAGTTTTCTTTTCCCCCACAAAGGTAAGAGTAAGCAATTTTGAAATTACTGTCTGTGTAATCTAGTAAAATAAGTAAATATATTGGGTATAATGAGAAACAGATTTCCCATTGTTCAAAAGAAATTTACAGATTTGGAAAGCAGGAAGACTAGAATGAGCCCTGTGGAAATGGATTGGAATTGGAGTTATCAGAATGAACTCATTATTACACTTATATATATGTATGTATGTGCATGTATTAATATGCATGTGTATATACATACACACAATATGCAAGTCTATTCAATATATGCATGTATAAAGACTCAGCCATATACATATATATGCATATATACCCACCAACACACATCTGTATTTATTTCTCTATCAATCGACATATATTCTATCCATTTATTGATCAATTGATCTATTACACATGTAGATTGATGTTGACATAGATATAGATATGTGTGGGTGGATACACATATAGAGAGGTGTATAGGTGGATATGTGTTTGTGTATGTATGTGTGCATGTGTGCATGTGTATACATACATATATTTCCTAGCTCTGTTCACTGAGACATACACAGCAGCAATCAGTACCAATGAGCATACTCCACACCCAGACCTTGGTTTCTAAGTATCATCTTCCACTTAAGGAAGAGGTTCTCCTTGGGAAAATGGCTGATTCCAAAGCTGAGCAATTACAAAATGTGAAATATCTAGTGTGAAATATCTTGTGTTGTAGAATAAGAAAGTGCTCAAAAATGGTGGAGACATATCAGAAAAGCATATATGTGACACAGTTGAAACACATTACATTTTCAGCATTTTAAAAATGGTTTCGCTACAAAAATTTCAGATTTTGAAGTATCATAAATCCAGACTATTCCCATTGTAACTCCTTCCACCTCTAACAGTGGGGTATCGCCATGGGTCTGAGATCAGCAGAAGAACTGATGTGATTAACCCAGTAGAAATAGTTTCATTACCCAAATTTTGAAAACCAGAATTATGATTTTAGCATTATTGGAGATAAACTAGGAAACCATCCTTCCAAATTGATATACAAAACTACTGATGCCTCAGAATCACCTAGGGAGTTAGTTGGTTGGTTGGTTTTAATACAGATCCCATCCTTGAAATTCCTAGCATTCTTCACTAATGGCAATAACTCTCATTGCCCACGTTCCCCCTACACACATGCACATACACATTTCATAGGAAATGAGATTTAAGGAAGTTACTATAGTTGTCTAAGTTTACATCACTAATCCACGTCAGAGCCATAATCATCAGGAAAATCTGCAGAAAGTGAGAAAGAATTGCTTCCTTTGCTTGAAGCTATTACCATGAGACTTACTAGGTCACCACTGCTAACAACACTTCTTTTGTTTTCTCACTCATATCCCAACAGAGAAAGCTACCAAGGGTGAAGAAGGAGATGAGAATGAGCTGATAGAGAAAGGAATTTAGAGATGACTGTATCTTGGGCACATAACTTTTATCTCACACATAAATTCGTAATATGGGAAACCCTGAGAAACAGGCCACTCTCCCCTTCACAGTTGCGTGCCCTTGAACAGTTATTTGACTTCCCTCACACCCACTTCCATGGTCTGAAAAGATGTTTAACAACACCCATCTCACCCCCTCAAAGTCAAAAAGTGACTAACATTTAGTAGGTGCTTAGAAAAAAGGTGAATTTTCTCTTTACTTTCCGCTACCCTACTCCAATAACTTTATGTCAATATGAGCTTTGAAAAGTGGTGTTTTGAAGAGTGCCTAAAACTAAAGCATCAAGAAAGTAGCATAAAATTTAAAATACTGAACATCTCCTCCAGATTTCAAAAGTTTGTTTTGTCTCCACGTCTCTTACCATTTCCCTAAACCAGACTCTTTTCGGCATTTGAAAGCCAACAAATACATGAATATGCCCAAAGTATGACTCATAAATTGTAATATGTACTATGTTCCTTGAGTATGGACAAAAAACGGGGTTATTACATTACATAAGCACCACTATTTGTATTTCCCTGAAACCTAAGAAATTCTGATTTTTCTGAGACCTCCTTAATTTATATAGGTCATTACTATATGGCTGGGAGCACCAGAAAAAAAAAAGAAACAACCTACAAAAAAAAATTTACAGTCAGATTCAAAGTGTTTATTACAGAAACTTCTCAGTAAAGAATCATTTACAAAAAAGACAGCGCTACCTTAGTCCTCTTTACGATAATAAGATTATTTCCCTCAGCCAAGCTAATAAGTTAATACCATCAATATTTCCCCCTGTTCACATTAGATTAAAGTATCCTTATCTTCCAATTAACCTGCAATTATGTGCCTTAATATCTGACATTCTCCTGGATTTTGGCTAATCCATACAATGCCAATATTTAAAGATAAGGTCCCCAGGTCAATCAGCTAGAAACCATTCCCAGAAGTTGATGCTAATCAAATTTGTTCATGCAGTTCAGCGAGTATATTGCTATGATAAGTTTTAGAACAGATGTTTGACATTGAAGAAAGCTCTTTATGGTAGAATTTAAATCCCTTTTGTTCAGTAATGACAAAGGTTTTTAAAATATACTTTTTGGGGGTGACAATTAAGGCACATCAAAAACAATCAAAACAGCAGCCTCCTTATAGCCTTCTTAAGTATAACATTTCTTAGCCTCTCAATGTAGCCCCTGATGAAAGCACAGCATGAGGAATGGATAAAATTATGATCTTGCCTGAGAAATTAGCCTTAAGCACTGGTTAATAAAGGCAAATAGAATTTTACAAACCAACGTATCAACTTGGCAAGGTTATTTTATTGCTTTGTGCACCAAAGTAAAGTAGATTGATATAATTACCTCCCTTATATTCTTATTTAATTCATTTTTAAAAATCTCGGTTGATGATAGGAGATCTAAAAATTAGAACAGATTGAATCTCGCTATTCTTTTAGCTTGAAGCTGCTTGATCTTTGATTAAACAGGTTTGTTTCCTGAAAGATTTCCAAATATCTTGTACTCCCCACTCTTAGGATTTTCCACACACAAAAAATTGATTCCTCCAGAATGTTTCTATTTTTAAATGAATGCTACACAATACGCAGGCACACACATATGTAAATACACACACATGTGGACCTCCAGGTGCACGCCCACATGGACTTCTTTCCTCAATGTCCAAAGTCATCATTCCTATTGAACCAGCCACTTGAATGTTTAACCATTGAAAAATTAAGCACAAAATAGTTGCATTTAAGTGTTTATCTTACCTAATTAAAAACTGAAAAACTAAGAAACACAAAATAATTGTCTGGAAAAGCGTCTTCCCACAAAGCTTGTGTTTGCTCTAAAATATTTTTGAAATGAGGCTTTTGATTAATTATTAATTTTTTTATTTAAAGAATTTTCCCATTCCATTCTTATTTCACAATAACCAATACTGCTAAACATATAAACCACTATGATGACGCTCAAGTAGGCATATTCCTTTGGCCTCTGTAGCCTAAACCTTTTGAATATATTTAGAGAATGATCTCATATTTAAATATTGTGTTAAGCAGAAAGTTTTCTGATACAGTTATTTTTCATCATCATTTTAATGTGATATAATTATGTAAATCTTGACTGCATAGTAGATCACCATAAAATTATTAACAGGCTATAATCAAAGCTCCTTACAACATCCACTAATACAAATTATGGTATTGTCCCTTGCAGTCTATCCCTTCAGACCACATGTGAACTAAAGTTTCCCTGTATGATTCATCTGCTTTCAACTAGGTCTGAAATGCTACAATAAAGGAATATTTCAGTAGCAATTTTCATTGTGACTCCCCATGGTGAAAATCAAATCCAACTTTCCACTAAACAAGTTCACTAAACAAGAACTCTTTACAAAACCCTTCACTCTCTCCTTTACAGATCCTGAACCAAACCTACTTAACTGTGAAGTTGTCAGAATGTATGTTAAAGTGCTGTTCCAATAGGACATCTGTGAAAAGTTACGATAGGCTGTATCAATTAAAAACTCATGACCACAGGTAACAATATTTTACTTACAGGTAGAGTTAAAGCTGATCTTTCCTGTTAAGTCTATTAACATTAAAAGGCTTTCCTTTTAATGATGCAAGTGCCTATCTCTACACCAAGCAAATTTACTGCTAGCTTATATGTTAAGAAAATCTCAGAATAAGGGTGAAACTTACATCATTAGTAAAAACAAATCTTGTAAAACACAATCTTGTAAATGAGCTGTAGCTTTAAAAACATACCATTGCCTATTCCAAAAAAGGACCTTCCCGAGATCAGAGGCCTATTAAAAACCAGAAATGTTAGACATCTGTTGCTGTGTTGCATGAAGGCAAAGACAGAGATATATTAGTACCATATGTGAAGGAATATGATTCCAAAATCCAGCTTCGCTGGTATTTCCCAAAATAAGTTGCCAGGTTTTTAGAATAAATAAAATCAAAGATAAGTGACTTAAAAAAAGAAACCTCATCTTAAAAATGAAGCAATCCTTTATCAAAAAACATATATCTTGATATATATAACATGTTAGAGCAATCGTTTTCAAGTGGCTCCTTGAAGGAGATCACAATGGTAGGTGTAGTACAACCTATATTCCAAGAGAAACATGACAGAGAATTCTTTCAGGAAAAAGTAACTCCTAGATCTAATGTTTGAGGGTGAGGGGAGTTGAGAACCAAAGCTGAAATTGTATCTCATTTTGTTTGTTATGATACTAGCAGGGTCTGATATTTTTAAAGTTCAAGGGTCATCACCATTTGCCCTGTTATGGGTCAATAGATGGAGTACCATTTACAAGCTATAGGGTTGACTGTGACTGAGACTCTGGTGGTGGGGTAGGGGGTGGGTGAAGACCAAAGGAAAGCCCACAGGTCTGAGGACTAGGGTCCGTTCTTTTGACAGAATAACTACATTATCAATTCTTTCAGGACAGAGCAGGAAAAATATCAGCCTTCCCAATTCACGAATGAAGGTGGATTGGTGGGGGTGGGAGTCACATTTAGTAGTCAGAATTGGATTTTAAGGAATAAAACAACAACAGTTGAATTAGTTTGGCAGTGCTCAAAATGAGGAAGTAGCTAAGGCACTATCTAATTTAGGAGAGCTCACTAACCTTGTAAAGCATTGATTAATCTAACTAATCTTGTGTAATCACATTGTTTCTGTAGTAATAACTAAGCCTATCTTTAAGAGAAGAGAGGGTGGCTTCCTTAATCAGTTTATAGCTATAATTTCCAAGCAGGAGAATAGTCTTAAGGGGCAAACATCTCAGCAACTAGATACAGTAACTAGATCTAGAGTCAGTAGAAGCAAGAAGTCTATACTCATGAAATTAAAGCCAATATATTACCGAAGGACCCTCTTCTGAAGATGAGAAACAAAAGGAAGAACCTCTATGTTCCTGGGTGGTGTACATAAAGTCTCTCAGAAGAGAAAGTGAAGGTCTCTTGAGGAAGTTTATGTCCTCAGGACTTTATAACTATCCCAAGTATTACTCGTACTATCATTGGGAAACTTGTAAGAGAAACTACTTGTGAAGAATTTACAAAAGAGTTACAGATACAGTGTTTAATGCTGATTCCCCGTGTTTATGAGATTGCCATCTTCTAATGCCTAAGTTTCCATTCATTCACATAGGAAAAGAAAAATAAACTTGAATTAGAGTTCAGTGTAGCTATATGTATCTGGAAGGTAACAACGATAAGAGAGAGAAGAGATGGACCTACTCTCTTTGATTAATTTTATGTAGGTTTTCTTGGCATGTTGCATGGGGTATGAGTCAGCGTTCTCGGTTACACTGAGGTAACAAAATCTTCAAATCTCAGAAGCTTACAACAACAACAGCAACAGTTTAACAATTGCTTAAGTTGAATATTGGCTGGAAAGACAGCTGACTATTTCAGCTGAACTGTTCTGCTTAGAGGTTGATTTTCTTTCCCAGTCCTGCTGAAGGAGCACCTTCTCTCTGCAAAATGCCTTCTTTTGCTAGAGGACTACCAGAACCATGCATTGGCTGCTGACACATCATTGTCCAGCTAAGTCATATGGCCAATCCTGACATCTGGTGAGAAATACGCTACCCAACTCCCTGTCCCCCGCAATAGGCACTGTGGATCACTTGGAAATGAACAAGATGGATACTATTTTCACAGGAAGTATAGAGAAGGTTTGGGGATTATAATACAATCTACCACAAATGGAAACTTTGAATGGGATCCAGAAAGGATAATCTTGACTTTCTTATCAATTAGTCAAAGAAATTTCTAAGACAGATGACTCCTACATACACTAAAGATAAACAGAATTGTTTATTGGACATAATCTATTAAATATTTTAATTGGGGGTATATATGGATTGGGTAAAAAAACAAAAAGATATCATGAACAACTTTGTTTTTCATGTTTAAAAAGAAAGAAAACACGTAAGGAATCAACAAATAAATTGTTCCTGCTTTTGAAAATATGTCATTCAAATGGTGGCTCTGAAACTGGAGATGCACAGAAGAAACATCAGATAAGTTTCAGTTACCAAGCCAGGCTACTGACTTAACCTAGTCATACTGCCTAGTCATACAAACTTTACCTAGTAGGTTAGGATAATATTAAGATATTAAAATATATAATAAAAATCTAACTACTTAGAATCTGAGTTGCTACATCAAATAAACCATTACATTTTACTCCAAATTTCAGGTAAAAAATAAACAAAAAAATAGTAAAACAAATATGTTGAAATGGCTGGTATATTTTCTTAGTTTACTATAGATTCACCTAAATCTCTTCTGCCTACACTGAACTAGATGGTGACCTAGAGGTGCTAAAAGAAATTCCCCAAAGATGAAAAAAAAAATCACATGTTTAATCTGTATTATTTTTGCAAAGGAAATTAAGTATGGCTCTGTTTTAGAAAATTTGAAACCAAATGTTTAAATTAAGAATTGTTTTTAATAGTTAATCAGAAAATTCAGTAAACTACTTCATTCCCTGATTTCTAGTCAACTTGATTGTCTGTTTATAAAATATATCGTGAAGAAGTTAGCTTATATTCAGACAAGTATGAAAGGGATTTTATTTATTTATCTATATCAGTCATTTGGCCATTCCTTATTTACAAAGCTCTTTAAGAGTTTCCTAACCTGTTAGCCTCAGTTTCCTCTTGTAAATAAAGGATTATAATGTACTTATGAACATTAAATGAAATAGTTATACAAAGATTTAGAATAGTACCTAGCACCAAGCAAATGCTTAATAAAGGCAGTTATTGTTTCATAATTTATTTCTCCTTTCACCAAATATTACTAATGGGTCCTGCAGTCAACCAGGTCAGTGGTTGGGAGAGGAGTGAGCATAGTGGAATAAACAGAGAACTTGAGTCAAATATAAAAGGACTTTTGATTCTCTTTGAAATTATCTTTTCTAAAGCATCCTTCTTAATGGCATACCATGTCTTAATTTGGGCAACTGATCTTTTCTCAATTTTAGCTAAAATGTAAAAATAAAATAAAAATTATTAGAAAAACATGCTAAATAGTTCTAAGTAAAAACTAAATCTATTGTATAAATACCACTTTAAAATAATCCCTTAGCCCCCTTCTGAGTAGATAACTGTTTCTAAACTGTACTACTTCAAGAGATGTTTATTTTCATTATGAGAGATAAAGTAAACACAAGCATTGAAATGCAAATACATTTAACCAAAATTTTAAGAAGCATATTTTTATGTCTGAAGTGATTCTTCTCTAATCTATATTTTAATTGACGGCCTAAGTTAAGTACCTACCTGCTTTTGTTGGAGGTATAGCCAGAGAAATTCAGAATGGATAAGGAATCAGTCTTTCCTTTAGAAGGCTAGCAATCCTAGTCAAAGGGTTAACTTTGGTATATAATTTGCTAACTAGAGTAGAACATTAAGCCACTTGCAGTTCTCTGAACCTCTCATGTACTTTTACAGCCAGTGATGTCCTGTTTCACTGGCTCTCTGAAAATAAACAAAACAGCCCTGATTTATAGTATTTGCCAGTGTCTACGGTATAAATTCTCCCAGCATGGTTGATTTCAAGTTATCAACAGTCTTAACAACTGGATCTTAAAATTCTTGAGTATTTCTTGAATGATCCTTTCTTGTAAAGCAGCACAAGCCAGTTCAGCAGCCCAGTGTTCCACCAACATGGCCTTGGCATTTAACCTGTTTTAAAATGACATTTTTCTTCTGACCTGCTAATTTCTACACAAATTTTAAGCTCCAACTCATGCCATTTGCTTCAGGAAGTCTTTCTCAAATCACTTAGTCTGAGAATTTGCTTTTCATTCTTTCTTATTTCTCCCCCAGGAATTTGGACTTACCACAGTATTTATCACACCATGTGATGGGCACCTGTGTGCTTATTTGCTTCTATCAGGGAGTTATTAAACAACTTAAGTCAGAATCTGTGACTTCTATTTCCTTATTGTTTGACACAAGTCCTTGTTGTGAAGACAAAAATCAACACATGCATGAAAACAAATACCATAGCAGAAATACTACATGCCCTGAGAGTTCAAATGAGAGAGAGAAAAATATTGATTAAGAAACCTGTTAGATGATTTGTAATGGCATGTGAAGATAAGCTTGAAAATGGGTGGATTTTCAACCAGGAGAAACCGGAAGATGGGGAGAATATTCCATGTGGAGAAAACAGTATAAACACAAAGTTCAGGAACAAAACTGTAGAGCATGTTCAATGGAAAAATGGATCATGCAATAAGGAAGGAGTGTCAGTTACAAGCTGAAAAAAATAGTGGGAAGTTAGTCTGGTTGAGGATGTAGAGCTGAGGATTCTGAAGGCCTGCATAAAGAAGCTGTGTTTAATTTGGCAAAAAATGGAGAATTATTGAAGGTGTAGAAAAACTCAAATTTTCCCTCTGAAGGTTTTAGTCTGAGTCTGTTGAAATGAATAGAAAATAGACAAATTAGCAGGAAAAAAAAAAAAAAACATGCAATTTAATTAAAGTGTATTAGCATGGGAGAATTACGGAAGACTGATTACCCAATAACCCAACAAGGTTTAGATGCTTATATACCCTTCTTCATAGGGGAGCAGGGAGATGGAAACTGTAAGCAATTATTTTGAGGAGTAATATATGATTATTAGAGAAAATGAATGGACATGAAAGAAAACAACATGTAAATGATTCTCTTTGGAGTTTAAATGAGTCCAAGAAGCAGACATTGTCCTGTTAAAAAGTCTATTTGTGTGCATTCTTCAGTCTTCTTTTCTTCTCTAGATAATGAAATTTCAAGGAGTGAATAAAAAGGCAATTGTGTTCTTTTTGGCATTTCCAGTCTTAAGATAGATAAGGGAATATCAGAGTACAATCTCTTCCGGTTTCTTCTGAACTTCAAGGGCCTTTAAAACAATCAGAAGAAGAATAATGGGTCAGCACTGGCAGACATATGCTCAGGCCAAACAAGCAGCCTTGTGCCCATATACGGGGCCTGGGAAACGCCCCATGGACCATCCCCAGCAGACTCACCTGCAGGCCAGCCAAGAAACTTCCACCTGCATCCCAGGCCTTAGAAGCAGCCCCATAGGCCACCCATTAGACATGCCACCAGGCCAGAGGAGCAGCACTGCATCTGCATCCTGGACCTGAGAAAAAGCCTCATAGGCTACCTGTGGCAAACAAGCCCCCAGACTGGCTGAGCAGCTGGTACACATTCCCCGGGCCCGAGAAACAACCCTGTGGGCCACTCCTGGCAGGCATGTCCAGGGTATCCAAGCAACTATGTGTGCATGTACTTGGCCAGAGTAACAATCCCATGGCCCCAACCCCAGCAAGATACACTCCAAGTTAGCCAACCCACTGTGTGCATGAATGCACTCCTGACTTGAGAAACAGTCCAGGAAAGCTATGCTACCAGCACTACAAATTCTCAGCTTGGCCACTGAGACACTAGCAAATGTTACTATTGTGAATTACAGCTGAAAAAACTATACTACTATATCCAAGTAGAACAAAGGCTAACACATCCCAACATATTTATATTTCAAGACCCATTCATGTGAATAAGGCTTTCCCTATGAAACCTATTCTATAAAATTGAAAGAGGTAGCCTTTCCACCAGTTGCATAGAAATTAAAGTAGAGACATATTAAGCATTGAAAAGGAAGGAAACATGATACCTTCAAAGGAAAACAATAATTTTCTCATAACAGACCCCAATCACAATATATATGACATGCCAGAAAAAGGATCCAAAAAAGTTTCTTCAGGAACTCAGTGAGATACAAGAGAATCCAGATAGACAATCCAATGAAATCAGGAAAATGATGCATGATATGAGTGAGAAATTTAACAAAGAGATGGATATTATAAAAAAGAACCAAACAGAAATCCTAGGCCTGAATAATTCAATGAATCAAGTAAAAAATACAATTGAGGGCTTTCACAACAGACTAGACCAAGCAGAAGAAAGAAGTTCAGAACTTGAAGATAAGTCTTTTGAAATAACTCAAGCAGACAATAAATAAATAAATAAATAAATAAAAATAAAGAATAAGAATGAGGAAAACCTTCAGGATTTATGGGACACCATTAAAAGAATGAATATTCATATTATGGCTGTCTAGAAGAAGAGGAAAGGTGTACAAAACATATTTAATGAAATAACAGCTGAAAACTTCACAAATTTTGGGAGAGAGATGAACAATCATGTCCAGGAATTTAAAAGAACTCCAAGTAGATTCAACTCAAACAAGTCCTCTCAAGGTAAACTATGGTCAAATTGTCAAACATAAATGACAAAGAATTCTAAAAGCAGCAAGAGAAAACATCAAATAATATATAAGGGAATCCCCATTAGACTAACAGAGGATTTATCAGCAGAAACCTCATAGACAAGAAGTAAATGTTTTAACATATTTAAAGTACTGAAAGAAAAACTACTGGCAGCCAAGGATATTATACCCAGCAAATGAAAGAGAAATACAATCTTTTACCAGCAAAAACTAAGGAAATTTGTCACTGCTAGACCACCTTACAAGAAATGCTGAAGGGATTCTTATGTCTAAAAGTGAAAAGATTATCACCACCAACTTTAAAACATTCAAAACTATAAAACTCACCAGTAGATCTGATATACAAAGGAGAAAGAGAAAGGAATAAAATCTTATCACTAGAGAAAACCACCCAACAATAAAATTAAACAATAAGAGAGAAAGTAAGGAATAAAGGATATACAAAACAAACAAAAATTGTCAATAAAATGACAGGAGTAAATTCTCACCTACCAATAATAACCTTGAATGTAAACAGATTAAATTCCCCATTTAAAGATACAGATTGGCTGAATGGATTAAAAAAAATACCCAACTATATGCTGTCTACAAGAATGCACTTCACGTAAAGGTACACATATACTGAAAGTGAAGGGATGAAAAAATATATTTTTTTATCCAAAAGTGAATGGTATCAGCTAGAAACCGAAAGTGAACAGTATCAGCTAGAAAGATATCAGACAAAACAGACTTCAAGTTAAAAATATGTAAAAAGAGACAAAGACAGGCTTATATAATAATACCAATTCAGCAAGATAACATCACAAATGTAAATATATACGCACCCAGCACAACAGCATCCAGTTATATAAAGCAAATATTGTTTGGGAGAGATAGACTTCAATACAGTAATACTTGGAGACTTCAACACACCATTCTCAGCATTGGGCAGATCATCTAGATTGACAATCGATCAAGAGATATCAGATTTAAACTGCACTATAAACCAAATAGACCTGACATACATTTACAGAACATATTACCCAACGGTCGCAGAATAAACAGTCTTCTCATCGGCAAATGGAACATTCTTTAGTATTAACCATACGTTAGGACACAAAACAAATCTCACAAATTTTTTTACAATTTGAAATTATATCAAGTATCTCATCTGACCATAAGGGGGAAAAGAAAACTAAACATTAACAATAAGAAAAACAATCAAAACAATTCAAATACACAGTAATTAAACAACAAGTTCCTGAATGACCAATGACTGAAGGAATAAACTAATAATAAAATCTAGAAAATTCCTGTAACAAATGAAAATGCAAACACAACATACCAAAACCTTTAGGACACAGCAAAAGCAGTATTAAGAGGCAAGTTTATACAAAGAAAAGCCTACAACTGAAAACTAGAAAACTTAGAAGGATTTCAAATAACCTAACGATGCATCTCAAGGAATCAGAAAAACAAGAACAAAACAACCCAAAATTAGTAAAAGGAAGGAATTAATGAAAAACAGGGCAGAAATAAAGAACATTTAGACTAAAATACCAATACAAAAGATAAATGAGGCTGGATGCAGTGCATCATGCCTGTGATACCAACACTTCAGGAGGCTGAGGCAAGAGAATAGCTTGAGCCCAGGAGTTGGAGACCAGCGTGGCCAACATAGGGAGACTTTGTCTCTACAAAAAATTACAAAATAAAAAATTAGCTAGGCATGGCAACATGTGCCTGTAGTCCCACCTACTTGTGATGCTGAGGTGAGAGGATCACTTGACCCAAGGATGTCGAGGTTGCAGTGAGCTGTGATTGTGCCACTGCACTCCAGCCTGGGCAACAAAGTGCAACTGTCTGAAAAAATAAAATGAAACAAAAAGGTTTTTTTTTTTTACAAAGATAAAATCGGCAACCATTAGGTAGATTAACTGAGAAATAAAGAAAGACCTAACTAAATAAAACCAGAATGTGACAATATATACCACAAAAATACAAAGTACAAAGAATTATTAGAGGCTATTATAAACAACTGTACACCAATAAATTCAAAAATCTAGAAGAAATGAGTAACTGCCTGGACACATACAACTTACCAACACTGAACCAAGAAAAAACAGAAAACCTGAACAAACCAATAACTAGTAATAAGATTGAATCAGTAATACTGTCTCCCAGAAAAGAAATTCCAGGACCAGATGGCTTCAGTTCCAAATTCTACTGAATCTTTAAAGATGAATTCATATAAGTTCTTCTCAAACTATTCAAAAAATAGGAACAAAGAGAATTCTTCCTAACTCATTCTGTGAGACCAGTAGAACCCTGATATCAAATCAAACAAGGACACACACACACACACAAATGCACACCCATGAATGCACAAACACACACACAAGAAACTATAGGCCAGTGTCCCTGATGAACAGTTGTAAAAATCTTCAAAAAAAAAAAAAATACTGGCAAACCAAATTCAACAACACATCAAAAAGATAACACACCATGATTAACTCTGATTTATCACAGGAATACAAGAATATTTCAATATATGCAGGTCAACACATTACATATGTCATATAAATAGAATGAAAGACAAAAACCATATAATCATCTCAAGAGGTACAGAAGAAGCATTTGATAAAATTCAGTATCCCTTCATGATAAAAATTCTCAAGAAATTATATATAGATGAGTTTCAATACTTTTTTTCTCTATATATAATAATAAAGGAAATATATGACAAACCCACAGCTAACAGTGGTCTAAATGGGGAAAAGCCGAAAACATTTTCTTTAAGAACTGGAGGCCGGGCGCGGTGGCTCAAGCCTGTAATCCCAGCACTTTGGGAGGCCGAGACGGGCGGATCACGAGGTCAGGAGATCGAGACCATCCTGGCTAACACGGTGAAACCCCGTCTCTACTAAAAAATACAAAAAAACTAGCCGGGCGAGGTGGCGGGCGCCTGTAGTCCCAGCTACTCGGGAGGCTGAGGCAGGAGAATGGCGTAAACCCGGGAGGCGGAGCTTGCAGTGAGCTGAGATCCGGCCACTGCACGCCAGCCTGGGCGACAGAGCGAGACTCCGTCTCAAAAAAAAAAAAAAAAAAAAAAAAGAACTGGAACAAGACAAGGATGCTCACTCTCTGCACTCTTACTAAGCATAGCACTGGAAGTCCTAGCCAGAGCAATTAGGTAAGAGAAAGAAATGAGGGGCATCCAAATTGGAAAGAAGGGAGTCAAATTGTTCCTGTTTGCAGAAGCCATGATCTCACATATAGAAAAACCTGAAGAGTTTACCCAAAACTCTTAGAACTGATAAGTTCAGCAAGTTTGCAGAATACAAAATCAATATGTAAAAATCAGTAGCACTTTTATAAAGAACAACAAATTAGCTAAAAAAAAGAAATTAAGAAGGCAATTCCATTTACAATAACTACCAAAAATAAAATTTCTAGGAATAAATTTAACCAAGTAGGTGCAAGACCTCTACAAGGAAAATGACAAAATACTGATGAAATATATTGAAGAGGATACAAATGAATTGGAAGAATGGATGTTATTAAAATGACCATGGTACCCAAAATAATTTACAGATTCAGTGCAATCCCTTTCAAAATGCCAAGGACTTTCTTCACAGAAATAGAAAAAAAAAGTCCTAAGATTTATTTGGAACCGCAAAAGATTCCAAAGAGCCAAGGCAATCCTGAGGAAAAGGAGCAAAGCTGGAGGTATCACACTATCAGACTTCAAAATATACTACAAAGCTGTAGTAACCAAAACAGCATAATATTGGCATAAAAACAGACACATAGACCAATGAAACAGAGTAGAAGGCCCAGAAATTAATCCGTGTTTCTACAGTCAACAATTTGTTACAAAGATGCCAAGAACAGTCTTTGGATAAAGGACAGTCTCTTTAATAAACGGTGCTGGGAAAACTGGGTATCTATGTGCAGAAGAATTAAAGTAGACTTCTACTGCTTATCCTATTAAAAAATCAATTCAAAATGGATCAAAGACCCAAATGTAAGACCTGAAACTATAAAACGACTAGAAGAAAACATAGAGGAAACACTTTAGGACAGTGGTCTGGGAAAAGATTTTATGAATAATACCTCAAAAGCACAGGCAAAATGGTGGCATTCAACCAGTATATGACTTTCCTCTAGGAATGCTTGACAGGTAAGGGAAAAATGTTGAGCATGTGCACAACTTCAGTCAACACTGCACATGCGGCCCCTTCCAAATGCTGGCAGGCCACTGCACATACAGACAACCTGCTCCAAGGGAAAAAAATCAAGGGAGATGAAATGCAAACTCTGGAATCCTGTCAATGTATAAAACCCCAAATCAAGGGCTGGATGGGGCACTGGAATCTCTCAAGTCACATGTTTTGCCCTCTTCCAAGTGTACCTTGCTTCCTTTCTTTCCTACTCTAAAACTTATAAATATACTTTCACTCCTGCTATACAACTTGCCTTGGTCTCTCCCCCTCTGCCTTAAACTTTCTTCTGCCCCTCAGCGGAATTCTTTCCTCCAAGGAGGCAAGGATGGAGTTGCTGCAGACCTGTACAAATTTGCCCCTGGTAATACAACAATTTAGGATGCAGAGAAAAGGGAATTTTTATACGCTATTGATGGGAATATAAACTAGCACAACCACTATGGAGATTCGTCTGGTAATTCCACAAAAAATTACAAATAGAACTACCATATGATCCAGCAATCCCACCACTGGGCACTTATCCAAAGGAAAGAAAAATCAGTATATTGAACAAACATCTGCACTCCCGTGTTTATTGCAATACTATTCACAATAGCCAAGATATGGAATCAACCTAGGTGTCCAACAACAGACAAATGGATAAAGAAAATGTGTTATATCTACACAGTGGATTACTGTTCAGCCATAAAGAAGAATGAAATCCTGTTATTCATGGCAACATGGATGGAAATGGAGGACATTATGTTAAGTGGAATAAGCCAGGAACAGAAAGCTGAACACTACATGTTGTCATTCACATGTGGAAGCCAAAAATAAGTTGATCTTGTAGTATTAAAATGAACAGAGGCTACTGGCAGCTGGGAATGGTATGGGGAAGGGAAGGATAGAAAGAGAATTGTTGAAAGATATAAAGTTACACCAAGATTGAAAGAGTAAGTTCTAGGGTTCTAAAGTACTGTAGAATGACTGTAGTTAATATACTATGTAGTTTCAAATAGCTAGAAGGAGGATATTGAATGGTCCCAAGGCAAAGAAATGATAAATATTTGAGATGATGGATTTGCTAATTTCCCTTTAGTGATCATTGTGCATGGAAACATCACTATGTACTCCATAAATTTATACAATTGTTATGTATCAGTTTTTAAAAGTAAAATGAAAGAATAAACACACAACTGTGCCATATTTGGGGGTGAAATTCTCTGGGATCCTTGAAAGGTTTTTGAGGCAGGGAATTATATATTTAGATCTGAGTTTTAGAGGGATTATTCTGACAGGAGAATGAAAGAGGCTGTTCTAAGGAAAGAGATTTTTACAAAAAAAAATAGAAGATATGAACTAAGGAGTTGCAGGGTGTGAATAGAGGGTGATAAATTTAAGAGATTAAAATGTAGCTAGACATTTTGCAGCAGTTATATATTAGCTGCATTTTTAAATCTTCAAATAAATAGTAAGCAACCAAGTCAAGCAACAGAACAGCAAACTTATGTACATGCTTGTCCTTCAAATCATCTTCCTCTCTTCTTCTTTCTCTGTTTATTTCCCTTTTCCTTTCTTTTAATTTTGATAAACCTTTAGCTCTGTATTAGAAATGAAACATTCTTTCTCTAGCACAGGAGTGATAGTAATAGTCCATATCACTCTGTTTACTTCCAATATTTCTGCCAAAGAACCTTTTTATGTTTTAGTGGTTTTTAAAAATTTGTTATTAACAGTGTTTTTATATTAAAAATGGTGTCTATATATAGCCATTGTGTTTCGCATGTTCCAAATACTGTGGGATAAATTTTTCCATCAGCTCTTTAAAAGTATTATATGAAATAATATATCATTATATACTGGTGAGTCTAAAAATAAGTTTATAAACAAAAATCAATTATGTAACCAACCCCAGGTTATAAAAGCCAGATGACATAAGTAGTAATTCTCTGGTAGCATACCATGTAATTACAAACAAACTCTCCCTTGATTTGATCATACGCTGGCTCGTCAAAGCAAATTGTTATGCTTTGTTAATTTTTTTTTTTTAATTATACTTAAAGTTCTGGGATACATGTGTAGTCGTGCAGGTCTGTAACATAGGTATACATGTGCCATGGTGGTTTGCTGACCCATTGACCCATCTACATTAGGTATTTCTCCTAATCCTATCCCTACCCTAGCTCCTCACCCCCATGACAGGACCCAGTGTGTAATGTTCCCCTCCGTGTGTCCATGTGTTTTCATTGTTCATCTCCCACTTATGGGTGAGAACATGTGGTGTTCTGTTTTTGGTTCCTGTGTTAGTTTGCTGAGAATGATGGTTTCCAGCTTCATCCATGTCCCTACAAAGGACATGAACTCATCCTTTTTTATGGCTGCATAGTATTCCACGGTGTATATGTGCCACATTTTCTTTATCCAGTCTATCATTGATGGGCATTTTGGTTGATTCCAAGTCTTTGCTATTATGAACAGTGCCACAATAAACGTATGTGTGTATGTGTATTTATAGTAGAATGATTTTGAATCCTTTGGGTATATACTCAGAAATGGGATTGCTGGGTCAAATGGTATTTCTGGTTCTAGATCCTTGAGAAATCGCCACACTGTCTTCCACAATAGTTGAACTAATTTACACTTCCACCAACAGTGTAAAAGCATTCCTATTTCTCTATATCCTCTCCAGCATCTGTTGTTTCCTGACTTCTTAATGATTGCCATTCTGTCATGAGATGGCATCTCATTGTGGTTTTGATTTGCATTTCTCTAATGACCAGTGATGTTGAGCTTTTTTTCATGTTTGTTGGCCACATAAATGTCTTCTTTTGAGACATATCTGTTCATATCCTTCACCCACTTTTTGATGGATTTTTTTTTCTTGTAAATTTTTTAAAGTTCCTTGTAGATTCTGGATATGAGCCCTTTGTCCGATGGATAGATTGCAAACATTTTCTCCCATTCTGTAGGTTGCCTGTTCACTCTGATGATAGTTTCTTTTGATGTGCAGAAGCTCTTTAGTTAATTAGATTCCATTTGTCTATTTTGGCTTCTGTTGCCATTGGTTTTAATTTTGTAATGAGTAGGTCACCTCTGAATTGCAAAAATCCTAAACAAGATGTTTTCTATTTCAATTTTTATCACAAGGCATCTTTAGTTTGGAGACAATCAACATAGGTAGGCTGTCTTTCACAATACTTTCTCTTGTCATTTACTATTTTAATTTTTCAAGGTTAAGGTTATGGATAGCTCACAGGTAGCTCATGGATAAATTTATGATGTCATAATATCACATGAATTTTGGGGGTAAAGCCACATATGAGCTAAAAGAACTTTAATAAATCATTAATACCTAAAATCTAATACCTAAAATCTACACAAAGCACAAAACACTGGATAAACAAATAACTAAAGCCTGTTGGTACTTGGTGGCAGTTTAATTTCTGTCAGCTCATCTTTATTTCCATAGTGGAAAGACAACGAGAATCGTCACAGATTATCTCTTGGTTTAAGCCTTCCTCAGCTTTGTTTTCTCCGTGAATTCTTCTTTATTTTGCCTACCTTGGATCTATATTAATATTTATAAAAATATTTATTAATCACATGTATCATTGTATTGAAATGATTTTTCTACTATTTTCCCTCAAAAGCAAAGGCATTTTCATTCGTCTTCGTATACCTCTATGCCTTGAACAATGCAGAGCCTAGCACATAGTAGGCCCTCTATTAATGCTCATGGAAATGAACTAGTGGACACTCACATTGAATTTTTGCTGTATCACACGTACACATGTGTAAAACACAGCCACTTTTGTAGCCCATTTACCCACATTTTCTAGAGAAGAAATATTGACCTTTTCATTATGAAACCGCAAGAGCTCATTAGTAGATGAAGGACACTTAAAATACAAAACACAATGTGAAGTGTGGCAATAAACAGACATCATTTTCTTAATGCATAGTTTAGGTGTAGAATTTTTGAGGTTAACACTAGATTCCTTTTATTGCATATGGATCAAATGTCAATGGGCAGGAAATGTGCCAATATTTTTAAAAATGCAATTAAAACACAATTATGTTAAATTGCTACAGCAAGCTAATGCTAGATAAATGTGCAAGTTTCAGCCCAATATTAGCCTATCAAAGGATAGGGCCTAATGTGAGGGCAATCCTGAGGGCTGTGCTTTTAATTACAATAGATTGTGGTGAAGGGCTGTTTCTCAATTAGCAAGACAAAAGTGTAACTCTTCTCAACAGGGATGTTTACTATAAAGCCATAGAAGAAACCCAAGGAATAAGTTGGACGGTTAATTCAGTTAATGCACACATGCTGAAAAGATGAGTAGCCATAAGGTAAGATGAAGTGTATAAAGATATCAACTCCTAAATGGGTTTTGAGGTTTCCAGTAGCTAATACAGTAGATAATATGTCCTCTACAATTTAAGCCAGCAGCATAACTGCTCATCCTATTCAGAAGGCAACCATGTTATCCAATTATTATCATTCAAGGGGAGACTAGAGAGGAAAAGATCCTTCTGGGTACAGCTTCTATATGAAACATCGTTTGTGCGAGACATGCTCATTCACTTAAGGCTAGTATTCAAATCACCATCCTTAATTATAATTGTGGGCTGCAATGAATAATCTGTGGATGGTTTTGAGTTGCTGCCAAAGATAATATATCTCCGGGAGTAGAGGGGGAGGGAAAATAAGCTTTATGGGAAGAGAAGCTCTTTTCCCATAAATGATGAATCAATCCATTATATTTGTGATAATCAATGCCCTGGATCCTCTTCATGTCAAGGTTGGGGGAGGGAAAACCTTAGTGAGGTAGCCAATCATTATTAATTCATTCATTGTACTATTATTAATCATGAGGAGCCAATGTGACATTAATGTGACTATAATGTAGGCTTCAATAAGAATTTCACTCTAGAAGAGAAACATGGTATAGATTTTGTTTTCTATCTTAGTTACCCAACAAGTGCTTATTAAAGATTGTAAGGGAAGAAGGCAACATTTTACATGCTTTATACTTGGGTATGGAACCAAAGGGAATTATATTGAGGACTTACTTGTAAATTTCCTGTTTGGCCCAAGGGTTGTCTGAGACAGTCAGTACTTCTGACGGCAAAATGTTCTTCCAGGAAATATGTATCCCTGAGGTTGCTGGGACAGGGGTGGCAGCAGGGGCAGAGGTTTCTGGGAAGGGAATCTCTAACGTTGCCTGTCATTTCTTAAAAGAAATTTGAGGGAGATAGACGAACAAGTCAATCCATAAGCCTGACTACTGATCTTGAGTTTGAGAATTTTTCTGAAATGGCCTTAATCCAATCTTTTCAAATGTAATGAGGACTCACTTCTGAAGGCTTTGAGGCAAAAACCATCTCAATTCAACAGATCCAGTACTTCAACTATCAAGGGAAAAGTGCTGAGTGTCCATTCCTGCTGCTGTGGCCCTAGTTCAGGACACCGTCTTGCTGCAACAAACCAACAGCTGGGTAATCCGGCAAGTGCTTGAGGCTACAGAAGCCAACAAGTTCCTCATGATCTTCCCTTTATGTATACTGTCTACTCAGCTCTTGCTGTTCATGTCAAACCAAGCAGCTCAGAATTCAGAATTTCTCTTGAGAATCACTTTGTTTCTCATTTCCTTGCCTTGTTTATGTCAACTTCTCTGCCCAGCACCTCCTTCCTCTGCACCCTTAGACTAGCTTTCCTCTTGTGCTTTAAAGTTTACGTCAAGCATCACTCCTTGCAGGAAGCCCTTCCTATCATTCATTTCTGTACTCTCTGAAGTTTCTGGACACATATCCATTGAAATGGTTCCCACACAGTTCAAATGACCATTTTGTCTTTCTCCCACCAAACCATGAATTTCTCAACACTTAATAGTATTTCTAATTCATCTTTGTATCCTCAGCACTTAGTTGAATACCAGCCACATATTAGAGAATGAAAAAATGTTAAATGTATAAAAAAACTGAACACATGAACAAATATCCTAGCAGCATATTTGAATATAGGCCTTATTATTTTAAATTCTCTTCGGTTTTAGTAGGCTTATCAGTAGCACCTACTTAATTTTTCTTAGTATACTTATATAATTTCTTGGCTGTTTTACAATGTATTCATCCTTTTTTTTTTCCCTTGTTAATCACCAATGTTGTCATTTTATAATTCAGTCAATTCTCTGCTACCCAGTCTAAGGATATACTACCATTAATTTTATCTTCCCCGAAAAAGTATTTCTTCTGTTGATTATGTTTGCATATATTTGAAAGAAAAACTCTGCTGTTGTAGCTTACTGTCATAATCCATGATTTCTCCATCTGTAAAACTGAAAAGCTAATAATAATTAGGTCTACATCTTGGGATTCGAAATGACATGATAGGTAGAAGGTGTTTTCATAAAGCTGTGCTAATAAATGTCAGGCCTCTTCATTTTTTATGCCTCATACAGATGTTGATATGCCTTGGAGTGAAGACAGGGATAAAATACTTTTCTCCTCTGGGTCAGTGCTCTTCTAATTTCCAAGTATATATGCATCTGACTTACCACGACTTGTTTTTCATGGATCTTCTTCAAGTTCTTCAAATTTGATATGTCTAAACAAAACTGGAAATCTTCAAACATATTTCTCCCTTTCCCTTTGTAAGTCAATCATACTAGCACTCTCAGTGGCTGAAGGCTAGAAACTATGTGGTCATTAGTGATGGCTTCCTTTCAGTCCCTTATTTGATCAGTCACCTAGTGCCATCACTTCTACCTCCAAATAATCTCTTCAGCATTCCCCTTCTTTCACACCTCTAGGGCCTCTCTCTTAGGCCCTTATCTTGTGTTCAGCTTGTACAGAAGCTCCAACTGGCCTCCCGCCTTCCAGGCTCTCCTCCTTCCAGTATGTTCTGTCCTCCCTGTTCTAAAACAAGCATTTAATCATATAAACCCTCTGCTCAACAGCCTTAAATGACACTTTATTCTTTATAGGACTAAGTTTGTAGTTCTTAGGCTAGAACATAAGGCCTTTTCTAATCTGTCCCCTAAAGACACTTCCATTTTCATTTCCTATGTTGGAAACATGCTCTCTTTCCTCTGGTCACACACAGAGTTAGAACAGAGTACATTTGTACCGATGATGGCCTGGGAAGGTAGCAAAAAATACCTGTAAAAGACCAATGGTTAGGCTGGAATTTTATGTATGTCATCTCCTTTCACCCTTACAAGAATTCCATGAGGAGGCTGTAAGTACCCCTGTTTCAAAAAGAGAACAACGAAAACAGTAAAGCTTGGTCCAAAGGTGTTCCATGCCTAATGGTAGAATAGGCATTCAAACTGAGATCTATCTGCCTCAAAGATCTTACGGTGTTTCTCAAAAGTGCTGTTTATTCACACTCTGTGCTCTTTCAAGGGGAGTTTTTTTTCTTTCTGAAACACTCTTGTCTCCTCTGATCTATTCCACCTGGAATAAATTAGATTCTACTTGGTTTCTGTTGCCCAAATTTGATACAATTTCTTCTATAAATTTGTTCTGTCTTCTTTTCTCTCTTAATGCTTCACACATAAGCCTCTATTGCTTATTGCATCTAATTGCAATCATAATTACCAAACTGTGCAACCTTCAAATGGCAGAGTGTATTTTACACATATTTGTAATCCCAGCACTTTATATAATGTCTGGCACATCATAGGAATTTTAAACATACTTCTTAAGAGATTGAATGAATGTATTTCCAGATTGAGGGTATTAGGTATATGCTTTCTTAGAAAATTCAGGTGTAAAATACACATTTTACTCATCCTCATTTTAAATCAAATTTTTAAGCAAATTACTCCAAATTTCCACCCTATGGAGCTGATGTTAAATTTAATGTTGAGAGATCTCAAACCTGGGAAACTTACGTGATGTGCAACTTTTGACTTCCCTAAATCTTAACTACTAATAGCCTACTGTTGACCAGAAGCCTTACTGATAACATAAACAGTTAATTAACACATATTTTGTATGCTGTATGTATTATATATGGTATTCTTACAGTAAAGCTAAAGAAAAGAAAACGTTATTAAGAAAATCATAAGAAAGAGAAAATATGTTTATTATTCATTAAGGGGAAGTAGATCATCATGAAGGTTTTCATCTCTGTGGCCTTCACGTTGGGTAGGCTGATGAGGAGGAGGAAGCAGGGATTGGTCTTGTTGCTGCAAGGGTGGCAGAAGCATAAGAGGTGGAGGAAGTGGAAGAAGAGGCAGGAGAGGCAGGTATGCTCTGTGTAACTTTTATTTTTAAAATATCCGAGTACAAGTGGCCCTGCACAGTTCAAACCTGTGATCTTCAAGGGTCATCTAAAATTCTATAAACTGTGCTCTTTAGATTTCTAATCCAATATTTTGGCTTGATTTCTTTGTGAATGACTTATACATCCAGATTTTTTTTTTTTTAGTCTATGATCTTTCCTAAATACTCATTCCAAATTTCTAAGTGGATGGTGAATAATGTTCTTCGATATCATCTGACATTAAAACTCACATGTTCAAAACCAAAGCTATCATTCCATCCAGATACCTCTATTTCATTAACTTTGTTTCCTTCTTGTCTGTGGCCCCCATAGCAAGTCAATAAGTCCTGTTGTATCTTCACTTACCTTCCTTTGCACTACCACCATGCTAGCTGGTCCAGGCCTTATTAGCTAAGTCTGGACAAACAAAGTAGTACATGAATTGCTTCAAATTAGAAAGTATTTTAAATAGAATAAAAATGAGAACATGATTTTATCAAAATTTGCAGGTGTCACTTAAGCAGTATTGGGAAGGGGAATGTATAGCACTAAATGCCTATGTTCTAAAAGAAGAAAGCTCTCAAGTCAATGATTCCATATTCTACTTTAAGAAAACAGGGAAAAAGAAAGCAAATTAAGCTGAAGTAAGAAGAAAAAAAAAATAAAGACTAAATAAGAAGTCAAATAGAAAATAACAATAGAGAAAATTAATAAAACCAAAATCTCTAACTGTAGGATCAATAAAATTGATAAACCTTGGGTTAGACACATCAAGAACATAAAAGAGAAGAAAAAATTACCAGTATCAAGTGTGAGAGAGATGTCTTCATTACAGATTTGACAGATATTGAAAGGATAAAAAGATATCATGAACAATTCTATGCCAAAAATTTGACAACTTAAATAGACAAATTTCTTGAAAAACACAAATGATCAAAGTTCACACAAGAAAAAATAGATAACCCGAATAGCTATATACCTATAAAGAAATTGTATTTCCTCTTAAAAAGAACCCTTCCCTCAAGAAAACACTGTGTCCAAATGGCTTCACTGCTGAATTCTCCCAAGTATTTAAGAAAGAGAAAATACCATGTCTATACAAACTCTTCCAGAAAATTGAAGGACACTGAATACTTTTCAGCTTATTCCATGACTCCAGCACTGCCCTAATATCAAAACCAGAAAAACACATTATATGAAAAAAACTCTAGATACCAATATTTCACATTTATATAATGTGTTTAAAATCACATAGATTTAAACTATACATACATACATATTAAACTGTTCTGTACACTCTTTTAATAATTGGAATCCAACAGTATATAAAGAAGATAATTCAAAATACCTAGTATGATTTAGTTCAGGAATGTAGGAGTAGTTTAACAATAAAAAGTCAAGACTGAGTGCAGTGGTTCATACCTAAAATCCCAGCACTTTGGGAGGCCAAAGCAGGAGGATGGCTTGAGCCCAGGAGTTCAAGATCAGCCTTGGTAATGTAGCAAGGCTCCATCTCTACAAAATAATAATAATCATCACAATAATAACAATAAAAACTAGTTGAGTGTGGTGGCACATGCCTGTCATCCCAGCTACTCAAGAAGCTGAGATGGGAAGATCACTTGAACCCAGGAGGTTGAGGCCTGGGTGACAGAGCAAGATCTTATCTCAAAAAACAAAACAAAATAAAAAAAATCAATATAATTCACCATATTAGCAAATTGACTGTCTTAGTCCATTTGGGATGCTATAACAAAACACCATAAACTAGAAATTGATTTCTCACAGTCCTGAAGGTTGTAAAGTCCAAGATCAGGGTGACAGCAACTTTGGCTGCGTGAGGGCCTACTCATAAACAGCCCTTCTTGCTGTCTCTACATGTTGGAAATAACTAGCTAGCTTTCTGGGGGTCTATTTTATAAGGATATAAATTCCATTTATAATAACCTCCCAAAGGGCCCACTTCCTAATACCATCATCTTGGGGATTAGGATTTTTAACATATGAATTTTGTGGGGGAAATGAACATTCAGACCATAACACAAACTAAAAATTAAAAACAAGATGGTAACCTCATTAGACAAAAAAGCATTTGATAAAATCTAACACACATTCATGAATAATAATAATAATAATAAAAACTCTCATCAAACTAGGAGGAGAAAGGATCTTTCTCAAGCTGATAAAGGACATCTACAAAAACCTACAGCTAATGTCATACTTAATGGTGAGAAGCTACATGCTTTCCTCCAAGTTCAAGAACAAGACAAGGATGTCCCTACCACTTCTATTAAACATTAGGCAAGAAAAAGAAATAAAAAGCATCAAGAGTGGAAAGCTAGATGTAAAACTGTCTTTATTCACAGATGACATGACTATGTAGACAATCCAATGAGATCTATAAAATAGCTATAACTAAAAATGAATTTAGTGAAGTTACTATTTACAAGATTGATATATAAAAATCACGTGTATTCCCCATATTCACAACTAAAATTGAATGTCGGAATGTTTACAATACCATAATTCAAAAATATCAATAATTGATGTTATTTACAATAACATTGAGAATATGAAATATTTAGGAATAACTGACAAGATGTGTATGACTTGTAGTCTAACAATTATAAAACACTGCAGAGACAAATTAAAGACGACCTAAATAATTAAAGAAATATACCTTATTCAAGGATAGGAAGATTCACAATTTAACTACAACATTGAGATGTCAGTTATCCCCAAACTGATCCATAGATTTTTGGAGAAGGATGATTATATTCACTATTTTGACTGGGGTGATTATTTTATAAGTGTGCATATATGTCAACATTTATCAAATTGTACACTTCAAATATGTGAATTTTTTTGTATGTCAATTACACTTTAATAAAGCTGTTTAAAAAACAAACAAACAAACAAAACCTCCTTGATAGCTCTTCATAGCTTTCATGTGATAAAGTTGCATGTTTTTAATGGAAAAGCGTGGGCTTTAAGATTTTCCTATCCACTTAATTACTTCAGGAAAATCACTTCACCTCTGTTGAGTGTGGATTCCTCCATTGAGCAGGAAAAACAATAACGTCTGGCTAAAACAGTTGTTGTTAGAAATAATAAAACATTTAAAGTGCCTAGGATAGCGCCTGTCACCTTGTATATGAAATGCCTTAAACTAGAGTTGAGCAATTATTAGCTGTTGCCTTAGAGATTATTCACTATTTAAAAGGAAGAGACTAGCACATAAAAGAACTATTTCCCTTAGTTCACATTTTGCCTAGGGCTTATCCTGAGTTGATGTCACAAAATAATTTATAGAACCTTATGTCATACAATTTAAAATCTTACAGATGTTCACAATGGACATTATGATTAGTTACCATTACCTGAATTTTGCTACATTTTTGTTTGCAGAACTTCATTTATACAATCACAGCCTTACTATATTGAGAGGTAACTCTGTTTCCATTGACTTTTTAAAAATTAATGAATTTCAACCTAAAGCAAATATTGATAAACCATATATGCCATTTGAAATGTACAGTTTTCTTTCCTCCAAAGCAAATGCAGCAAAAAACTTACATTTATCTATGAACTTTAGTAGCGAGTGTTACTAGCTTTATGTCCATGGGCAAGTCAATAACATTCCTAGATACAAGTTTCTTAGTTTTTAACACAGTGAGGTCTGGATCACATGACCCCCAAGATCACTGCCTGCTTCAGAATTGTATTGCTGAAATATAGTATATAATTATTGGAATTTTTTGAGTGCTATCAAGTAAACAATCTTTGATATTTCAAAGCATGTTGTTGAATATTTAAAATAATTATAAAACTATTGTTAGCATATATGTATGTCTTAACATAACACCATGATTGTAAACGTATAGAGATTTTTATTGGATAATTTGTATCAGCAGAGAATTCAGAGTTTTCAAATTTGTAGAAAGAACTGATTAGAACTAATTGTATAACATTTAAAGAATACCATCACTCTAAAATAAAAGTCAGTGAAAGCGGCATGAGTTGGATCATTAATTATTACCTTTCAGTGAAAGCGACATGAGTTGGATCATTAATTATTACCTTAAAGTGTTTATTTTATCAGTGTGCACAAAGATTTCATTTTTCTGATTTGGTATACATGGAATATTTACTTAGAATACTCAGTTTCATTCTAGTTTAGAAGGTGATAGGATAAAAAGGTACTCATATTGTACCTGGACTTCTCAGTAGGCCATATTTTATTTTGGGTTATAAAACAGAAAAATGAAAGAGAATATAGGCAAGTAGGATTTATTCGTATAAGTGTTTCTACACATGTACACATGTGGGTACTATTGCTAAGTCTTAAAACATCATAATAAATGGTAGGCAGTTTTGTTGTTTATTTGCCTCAGTGTTAAAATTGTATATTTAAACAATAAAAAGTATTTGTCTACTTGCCTAAGTCATGTTTGTATACATGTTTGTAAATCCATACAAATATGCTTTGCTGAGTACAATATTGTAGAATTCACAACAGAAAATTTAAACTTGTGTCTTTAATTTCTTAAGAATCAGATGAGGGATAATGAACTCGTGTATTAGTAAATAAAAATACTCATGTACATTTATATATGCACATTTGTGTGTAAATGTATGTGTGTGTATACATACATACACAGAGAAAGAGAATGGGAGAGAAGGAAAGAGAGAGGTACACACAGATGTATACATACATTTAAGAATATTCTAAAAGAAAGTGGTCAAAATCACAACAGAAGTTGAAGACAGCACTCACAAAATCTGCAAACTTCTAGATGACACCCAGAATAACTTTTTTTAGAAAAGGAAAAATAATTATAAAATATATTGTGTTAATAAATCAGAAAAGGCGCTTGAAATAATCTCATAAAATGTTATAGCTTAAATAATGCCCTTCATCAGTATTCTTTGTTTAACATTTTATGTTTATTGATAAATGAAGATGCATTTAAATAATTCAAAGAAAACATTAGCTGCAAGCAAGGAATTAATAATTGATAGGACTGGAAGGACTCTTTTCACTTGGGAAATAGATAATATTAGCTTAATGTGGGGCTGTAGGAACAGAGGAAATGTAATGGATCTGCTTGCTTTAAACTGATGATGGTTATTGTGGTCTAAAAGTTGCTACAAAGGCAAAAGTGGGACAGCTCCGCAAGTGCGATGGATTCCACTCACAGGAGCTGACAGTGCACATTGTGGTCTGATGTGCCAGATTTATACATGGGAGGAGACCTAGTGATTATGACATATAGTAAAGAGATGAGAAATAATAACAAATGCAATTTAACTGTAATTGGAAAATGGTAAGCAAAACCCTTTGAACATATCAAGACGATAAAAATAAAGAGATGTTACTTTCCTCCTTCCTTGTACTTGAGGACAGAGGCCGGTGAGAACATGGCTACCTTGCCTTTGACAAGAAACACCCCTCGCGAGATTTCAGCTGTATTCTCACTGCAGTTTAGTCAGCAGCTCCAGCTGCATGTGTGACAAAGCCAACGCCTTCAGGGAGTCATGAGGGAGGAACACCCCCAGATAGAAGAGACACACACGTTGGCTGTTTTGATCTCACCTGTATTTGTCCTTCTCCAAATATTAGAGAAAATTGAGTTATGCACATCTGGGAGTTCCAGAGGTCATTAATTTTGTCCTACTTTCTCAGTCTCCTTCTCCTGTCCCCTCACTCCCAGGCAAGAGCGTTATTCTTGAGAGTGCCCAGGGAAGGTTCAAACTGCTCCCTGGTAAATGCATCTTTGCCATTGGGAAGGACTCTATAATTTCTAATCTGGCATAATTTAAATATATGTCTTTAATAGTTACGTTTAATTCCTCCTGGCCAAAACGAACCTCTAAATACTAACAGCCATTTCATAAATCATCTCTCAAATTTGTCACTTTTGCCTTAGAAACATTAATTTTCAAAACTCTAGAAGTGGATTAGTTTCAGAAAAATTACCTCTTTATGAAAATTTCAGCCACTTACAAAGTCTACAGATTCTACATCCTACCCTCCTGGGCTGATTTGAAAAATCCTTGTATACATTTCCCTCAAAGGAAACAATGATGTATCTCGTCATTTCTGTTTTAAATTGTGTCCTTAAATGTTATTAATTTTTTATTGTGGCAAAATCATATAAAACTTACCATCTTAATCATTTTACGTGTACTGTTCATAATGTTGTACAACCATCACCATCTATCTCCATAACTCTTTTCACCTCATAAAACTAAAACTCTCTACCCATTATACAGTAACTCCCCATTACCCTCACCCCCCAGCCCCTGGCGACCACCATTCGACTTTCTGTCTCTATGATTTTGACTACTGTAAGTACCTCATATAAGTGGAGTCATACACTATTTTTCTTTTCATGTCTGGCTTATTTCACTAAGCATAACGTCATCAGGACTTACCTATGTTGTAGCATGCGTCTGCATTTCCCACTTTTTTAAGGTCAAATAATATTCCACTGTGTGTCTATAACATCTTGTATTACTCTGTTCTCATACTGCTAATAAAGACATACACAAGACTGGGTAATTTATAAAGAAAAGGGGTTTAATTGACTCACAGTTCCACAGGGCTGGGGAGGCCTCAGGAAATTTACAATAATGGCTGAAGGAGAAGCAAACACGTCCTTTTTCACATGGCGGCAGGAAGGAGAAGGAGCAAAAGGGGGAAAAAACCCTCATAAAACCATCAGATCTTGTGAGAACTCACTATCACGAGAACAGCATGAAGGTAACAACCCACATGATTAAATTACCTTCCACTGTGTCCTTCCCCTATATGGGGATTATGGGAACTACAATTTAAGATGAGATTTGGGTGGGGACACAGCCAAACCATATCACATACTATGTGTATCCATTCCCTCACTGATGGCTATTTGGGTCATCACTTCTTTTTGGTTAAACATCCTTCTGCTCTCACCCCAACTCTTCATACAAAACTCACGAGAAAGCACATACAACAAGAGAGAGAGAAAAAAAAGGAATCTATGTCTCCCAAGTTTCTGTTTCCTCATTTGAGAAAAAAAGAACTAAAATGGAGTCAGGGTATCAAAGGCCTCCTGAGATGCAGGCAGGGAAAATGAACAGGTGTGGTGAGCCAGGTGGAGGGGGAAACCAAAGTGAAAAAAAATGTGGCCAACTGTGGTACTTAGGAGCTCCAGATCATTGTTGCCATGCAAAAATGTGAATTAGGCATTACCGTATATTCAATTTTCAAGAGAAACCAGAAATATGGTTCTAATTTTGTGTGTGGCATTTCACAAGCTTTAAATGTCAGACCAAATTCAAAGAAACAAGTTTTGCTCGAATTAATCCATGTTGTGCAGGCCAAATAAATGTGTCTGTATGACCATGGGCTGGGGCGTGACTCTATCCAGAAACCCTCAGTGCATCCGGAGCTCACCCCTTGCCCTCCCCACAAAAGGATGAACTCACTTCTGCTATGAAGTCTCTCATTCACCTAATATAATTTTGATCATTCCTTTTACTTTGGAAGTCAGTCTTCACATCGCCACTAGTATTTTGCTATTTAGAGCTTAAAGAAACTTTGCATTTTAAAAAGTATTCTTAAAATTAAATTTTTAACTGATCGAGAAAAACTTGGATTATTGTAAAAACTATAGAAATTGCCCATAATTTCACCACCTCAAAGCAATTACTGTTACTAGTTTAATGTATTGCATTCTCTCTTATTTTCCTATCCAAATAAATTTTATATTGGATAGTAACGAAAATCATAGTGTATATTTAATTTTGTCGAGATGCTATTTTAATTTTGTTATGAGTTATCTTGTGCAGACTTAAAGCAGTTTTAGAGAAAGGAATTACTCTTTACATAGCTTTTAAAAATGTTTTTCTCCTAAATTTTGGACCCGATATCTTACTAATTGTCTTCATTGAAGGCAAAACTTGTGTGCTAGTTAACAAAGAGGCAAGTTCAAATTAGTTTAGGTCATGAATGGTATGTTAAGGTCAACCAACTTACAGATGTACAAGGAAAATTTCAAGGCCAACTAGTAGATTGCTAGTAATCAGATACTAACCTCTATTCTGAGTTTTCCAATTTCTTTTTTTATTTTTTTGAAATGGAGTCTCGCTCTGTTGCCCAGGCTGGAGTGCAGTGGCGCAATCTCGGCTCACTGCAAGCTCCACCTCCCAGGTTCACGCCATTCTCCTGCCTCAGCCTCCCGAGTAACTGGGACTACAGGCATCTGCCACCACACCCGGCTAATTTTTTGTATTTTTAGTAGACACGAGGTTTCACCATGTTAGCCAGGATGGTCTGGATCTCCTGACCTCGTGATCTGCCCACCTCGGCCTCCCAAAGTGCTGGGATTACAGGCTTGAGCTACCAAACCAAAAACCGAGTTTTCCAATTTCTTAACAAGATGTTTTTTAATTCATTCATTTATTCATCCACTTATTTCTTCATTTATTTAACTTTATCTTTATTTTTAATCTTGCTATTGGTGTTCTGGGCTTTGTGCCACATGCTGGCAATACACAGACAAATGTAGCACAAACTCAACCTCCTACCAACTTTTCCTCATAACAGAACAGTTAAGTAAATGTATAACTAAATCCCACAAAAGCACCAAGACATACTAGAGAGGCTTAAAGATCTGAGTCCCAAAACATGAATAGATAAATAATGCCTAAGTGGCATTATATATATACATATTATATATATTATGTATGTATGTATATGTAATGTCCACTTATAATGCCTAAGTAGACCACAGCACATTAATAGAACTTCCTTATGACTTCCACTTCTTTCGTTGTCCACTTGGGACATTTGGATGGTTTGTGTGTAGCTTATTCTTCCACATGTTATTTTAAGTACATTTATGGCTTATTTTTCACTCTAACTTTCTTGCTTTTTCTCACCTGGGATGATTTTCATTATTTTTTCCTTTGATATATCTTTTCCACTTTGTAAATGCAATTCAGTAATCCTCCTTTCTAGCTATTTGTCTTGAAATCTACCACTTACCTCTTGATTACACATTCATTATAGCAAACATTAAAAAGCAGTTACATGTGCCAGTTTACGTGGCTGTGTAAAACTTATATCCATAGTGCTCAAAGAAGTGGCATTTTAGGTGAGATGCTGAATAATACTAAGTGTGAGGTTGACTCCTTTAGACTCTCAGAATTTCTAAACCAGTCCTGGGTGTACTATAAAAGACAGGATCAAATGCCCAATTTATGCAGTTAGATAACATATTTAGCTTTTCAGCCTAGTTAAGTATTTTAGCTGGTACTGATTGAAGAGAGGACTGCATCTGTTCCAGCAGGGAGCAGATACACGTGAGAGTTTGATAACGGCTTCTTGTTGTAGAATTGTCCCACTATCAATTATCCAATAAAATAGGATATCAAATGTCATCTGTAGATATAAATTTCAGAAGCCTAAAAATTCAAGGCAACTACTTATTTATGAAACAGGCATAGCATTTTGCAAGAACAACAGTTACAATATGTTATAAGAGCTTCTATCAATATGTAAGAAATTAGAAATTAAAATAACTTACGTTAAAGTGTTGTGAATAAAGGATAATAAATACAAAGCCCCTATCTTTCTTTCACCTTCCAACTTACTAATTGAAAAAGACACAAATAGTGAAACGATTGGAAAACAATACAGGACAAGAAAAAAAAATCACATCATTAATGTCCATTACATATTTCTACTCACTTAACTTCTCTGTTCCAGAAAAATTTGATGCATAAAATAAAAAAAAAAACAAAACCTTTTGTTCTAGCTTGGCCACAGTAAACATCTGAGTGTGGTCAAGTTGTGAGAACACTCTAACCTCAGCTCATGATTCCCAGAAGCTTCCAAACTGATTTGAAAGTGGCCTGTTCAACATTTAATGAAATTCACATTTCCGAGACTCATTACTTTGGATCTCTGGCTTTGCCTGATGGGTTAAATCGGAACATTTTAGGTCAGTTAACTATTGTTGGCAAAGAGGAGAGAAAGAGGTAGGATAATATACTAAACTAAACAGCAGAATTCAAAGTGATTTCAGAAGTAACGGATCAATGGGAATCCAGTGAACCAAACCTGGAGTTGAATCTCCTACAGACCTAAAGATTCCCCACGCTGCACATACAGAGGCTGGGCTGGGCTGGGGTTAACAGCAGTCTCCTTGGCTTGAACCTCCACATCACTAACGTTCTTTCCACAGTTGTTCATCACCACTTCTAGGTCCTACTATAGATATGTTCATAATATTGGACTTTAGGAACTGCAATGGCAGACAGCAACTTTTATTTTCCCCAGCCACCGTAGCACCATTCAGTATGATATTTAGACAGAGGAGCCAGCAATACAGTAGTCAAATGTGTCTGGGATTTGTTTTTTAAACTATATGTACTGCTTTAATAGCATGATTACAGCTGTTCAGTAAGTGATGCCTCTAGACTGAAGAGGACCGAAATGAGAAGCAGGCCAGCTTAGAGGGCCGGGAGCAGCACGTTCCCCTTGTTATTGCCAGCTAGTGGGGAGAGAACATATGGCCACTCTACAAAGGTGAGTTACCAACAAACAAGCAGGAATCCCAGCCAAATAGCTCCTAGCCTGATTTCTTCGTTTAAATTCGTTTATGCTCTTCTCTGTCAATTTTTTCTTCTCTCTTATGTTGGATTACCTTTTAAAAAAAAAAAAATTGGGAGTGAGAATATATAAAGAGAATCTTTTGCAAGCAGGAAAATAACTTAGGAAAGAAATTATCAGGGTGACACACTACCTGCAACTTATAAACAATGAAGAACTACTTGGTGCAATTAAAGAATGTTATATTTAACAGTAGAACAGGCAGTCCTGATCTGAAATTTTGGTTCTAATGCTTGGTAGCTAAGTGGTCTTGTACAGGTTGTGGAACCTCACTTTATCTAAGAATCTCCAGCTACAAAAGGAGCAAGGGCCATGTTCAAGTTTGCTCTAGGAATTAAGTAAAATAGCAGATGTAGCCAGGTCAGCATTATACCTACAGATGGCATGTAGTAAGTACTCAAGGAATTACTATTATTGTTATTAATCTTCCAATGCAATAACATAAAACCAGGGAGAATTTTGATTGAAGTTAAGAGGCCTGAAAATGACCGCAAATCATAGTTTTCTCATGTCTAAAATGGGAATATCTGTGAGGATTACACAAAATTATCTATGCAAAAAAAAAAAAGAACCCAGTAGAATTCCTGTTTCAAAGCGGTATTCAGCAAACAGATATAAATATTACATCAAGATTCTGCAAGGTAAGTTTTACTGTGTGTGAATGCATGATATAGATGGGGAAAAGAAATCTTGAGTAAAATCATGATGTGGAGAACCTTCCTAAGAAGAATTTACCTGTATCTTCTTCATTTCCTCTAATCATTTTCAGGAAAAGGAAAAGATAGATATTGTATCTAGTATCCTTCCTTGTTATTTAGGATTCTGGCTTGCTTTTGGATTAAAAAAAAAACTTCATAGGCAAAATAATAAAAAATAAAAATATAGTATTTATTATGTCATTCAGGATTGCTTCCAAGTACACACATGCACACACATACACAAGGATGCTGCCAAGTACACACACCACATGCACACACATTACAAGGTAAAATATAAAAAGCAGTGAAGAAATCAGAGTAAAAGAAAAATTAGAGTAGAAAAAATATGACATGACCAAAAGTGAAATTAACTGATGAAACGCACTCTGTAAAGTTTTGTAAACTGGCTAGAGGGAGGCCATGGGTTTCACACTAGGCTTGCATTATAATGAAGTCAGCTAGATTTTTAACTATACAGAATGACGCTTGCCTCTCACATGCTTGCTATGCCTAGAGTTTGAGTTTATATTGGAAGCACTGAAACAAATATCAGTATCTTTCCAATACAGGACACAGTCTACAGAATTTCTGTTCATTTGGTTGAAATCTTCATGGTGCTTAGTTAAAACTATTTTGCATCCATTAGAAAAGTGAGGCTGAAATGCATATTCAGATGACGATCGTAGTCAGAATGGAGACACAGGGGACAAGCTGAGCATGGCCTGCTAGAGAGCATACTCCATCTTCTGCTTAACTCCAGCCAGTCTCAGGAGCCCTAGGGGAGCCTGGGCTGGTGTGGCCAGCGTTTATTCATCAATCTCTTTATTTCTGGGGATTACTCAATTTAGCTTCTCAGATCTACTTGTTTTACTGGGGAATGGATGTAATAAAAGTATATATGTAAGTAGACACATTAGATGATGATAAACATTCCAAACAGAAGAACAAACTGGCAGTTCTGCATAAAAGAGAGATGCTAGATAAAAACGGTTTTCAAGCTCCCTTACTTGACAACATTACTAATGAGACTGCTATTAAGAGCTTGCATTCGTAGACAGCTTTTACGTTTTAAAATGCTTTCATTTACAGGGTTTATCAAACTTTTCCAGTTAAGAATCACAAATAGCAGACAAGAATGAATGGTTAATGCTGGAGTTCCTGGAGTATGGGCCAAAGAAATTCCCCCAAAGTAAGACTTTTTTGAAATTTTACATTTTATCTTAATGATTCACACAAAATCCATGATACAACAACATTTATTTTTATTTAAAAAGCCCAATTCAAAACTATTTCAACTATCTTATAAACTATTATAGTAAAATTGATGCTCTAGGAAGATGCAATATTGGTATCCCATGGTTTCAAGGACTTTGCAACCAGGAGTATGTGTAGTTCATTGGAAGGGCAGGGAACTACACATATTCCTCCAAATCTCATAATAGCCTTTATGTGGAAGATGAATAAAGAATATTCTTATTCTCGTTTAGCAGGTACAGAAACTTAAGCATGAAGAGATAAACTGCCTAATTTCCACTTCTAGTTAGTGAGATTCTTGGGACTAAAATCAGGTCCATTTAACTTCCTGGCTTTTCCCCATTTGGAATCTCCAAATTCAGCTCCTCTGAACCTTCAGTTCAGACTTTGTGTGAATATTTTTAGAACTGTAGATCATCTTCCAAATTTTGGAGATGAAAATTGTATCTAAAGAATCTCAAGATGTGAGATAGTTTTGCTGACGCTGATTACATTTTACATTGTTTTATTTGTTTCTGATTGAGGGTAGCCAACCTATCGCATGTCATGAATTTCATGTGCTAAGTTCTGCTTCACCAAATATTTGCTCTCTGATGATTATCTTCACAAACATCTAAGCAAAGGAATAACCTTCCTCTTTCATGTTGCAGTGACCATGTTATAGATGGCTGACAACAGGGGAAGAAAATTGCCCCTACTCTTTTAGATGACTGGTATTGAATGGAGAAGTCGTTGAGAGACACCAACTCTTCCTAACTGATGGTGGTCTCTTGAAAGAGGCTTTTCCAAATTTGTCTTCTGCAAGTGTCATTGTTGAGGACAGTTCATAACCCTTTCCAATAGAGAAGATGGATTAGTTTTGACTGACTCTGTGTAAGAAGCTTGGTTGTGGTCCAGCTGGCAAGGTCATAAAGCCAAGTAATTACTTGAAAGTAAAAGGAAAAGATAAATATTGTATCTAGTATCCTCCCTTGTTATTTAGGATTCTGACTTTCTTTTGGCTTTAAAAAAAAACTCATAGTTTTGGGGTCAAGAAAAAATTTCCATAGTATCCCAGTGGAAAAATCCCACTTAACAGTGATTGTGGCATCAATAGTGGTATTCTTTATTTTCTCTGGAATGCTTTTATCCAAATCGTATTAATTAACATAGTGCCAGAGTCCCAGAATCCATAAGGAATAATACGTAAGACAAGTTAAAACACATAACTATGCAAAATGTGAAGCGCAGTTCATTTCTTAAGACAACTACTATTTAAATACATATGATGTATCATCTCTGTATCTTCTATGGTGATGAAAGACTAGAGAATATGTTACTGGCAAATAAATATACATAAGTAGAATAAGTATACACAAGACTGAGTTGACACTATAGTATGCAATGTTTTTATGGTTTTCAAAGGAGCGGAAGGGTAAAAGAATAGCTCAAATCTAAAGACATTTTAGTTACATGACCTAGTTCTTTATGTAAATGTTCTGAGATTAGGGACTAATTAAAAATTTATAACTATCAGAAGTGAACCAAAAGGTTTCGTGACTTGTTTAAAATACCCATCATAGGTTTATCTAACAAATAATGTTATAATAGGCTTTGTAATACACTGCTGAGAAGTTTAGAATTTGGTGGAACTGAGAGAAATTAGAAAAATGTTGGGCACTAAAGCTAAAATGCTTTTAATGTATCAATTTTCCTCTCCATGATTAATCTTCTCCTAGTTTTTTAGGATTAAAAATTAAGAATCATCTTCATATGTGGAATAACTCATCCAAACTATATAATCCCAAGAAAAATGCTTCCTAGAAAAACAGAGCTCTGGAAAAATACACATCTCCATTTTTAAATTGCTCTTAGTAATTCACTGTAATTCAGTCTATGAAAACCTTTTCAGTGGTGGACTCTACTTAGCAGGCACAAAGCAGGAGAAGGACACCACTGCACCCACAGGTGTTAGACAAAGGGATTGATCACTGGGTCAGTGCTTTTCAAAGTAGGATTTTAGAGGGCATAAGCCTGAATATATTCGAAAGTGTAACAACATGGCAGTTGGCTATACTTCTGCATAGAACTTAGAATCTGGGATAGAAATTTATATTTTCTATACAGTTCTATCCCTTTGCTACTCAGTTTTAAAAGTTTGTGATCTTCCAGAAATCAAGCAAGGACGGTCCCTGACTTTAGGATGATATAACTTACGATTTTTCACCTCTACGATGGTGCAGAAATGATGTGCGTTCAGTAGAAATCCACTTTGAGTACCCATACAACCAGTTTTTGACTTTCAGTACAGTATTCAATAAATTACATGAGATATTCAACATATTATTATAAAATAGGGTCTGTGTCAGATTTGCCCCACTATAGGCTAATGAAAGTCTTCTGAGCACATTTAACATAGTTTAGGCTGAGCTATGATGTTTAGCAGGTTAGGAGTATTAAGTACAGTTTAACGTATGATATTTTCAACTGAGGATGGGTTTATTAGGATGTAACCCCATCGTAAGTCAAGGAGCATCTGTATATGTTCCACAGTTAACATACCTGCTAGTACAATAATACTGTAGGAAGAGCATGCTAGGGATAATATGGAAACTATTTGGCAACAAACACAGCTCGGGCAGTGACCAGTGATGAAAAATGCCCGTGGTGGTTCAAGTCCAGGCAGCCCTTTGCTGGTCCAAGCACCAATCCTTTAGTTTCTGGATTTTCTCATGGGAGGCATGCTGGTCTTAAACGGAAAAGGCTGTGAGGGTTTAGGGCAAGGCAGTGGCTAATTTTTGAGTATACAAAAATATTTCAATATTTTAACATCTAGTACAGTTGTATCACTTCACACCATGGAATATCACCCGCGGTATTATGTAGTAATATCACTGAAAGGTTGATTTGGTTTCTGTGGCTGCTGTTGGAATCTAATTTTAAGTTTTCCTGGAGAAAAGCATTCTGAGTTCTTTTTCCTATCTATAACTTTTATTTTGCTATTACAAATCAGTTTGAAACACAAACTGATTTTTACTTTGGACACCATCTGTGATATGATATTATACTGCCACCTGTGATTTATGCAAGAGATGCATTTCTCCCTCTAACCTGAGGCAACAGAAAGGAAATACACTTTGGTTAATAATGATCATCTTTCTCAAGCTCTTCACATAGCTAAATAATAACTGTCTACATGGCTTCTTAAACATGACTTCTCTACTTCATAAGCTTTAAAAATGAAGCATACATCTAGCTATTTAAGGTTTTCACATTCCAGAGTCCATTCTAGCTTATGAAATTCTACCTAAATAAATAAGGCAAATATGTGGCTATGGTAGGAAAGGTCCAACCAAATGCAGAAGATGACCAGCAAAGGTCTTGCAAATTTGGCCACATTCTCCTACCTTTAATCAGGACCACATGTCAAACGTTTAGCAATTGGCCTTGCCTAGACCTGAACCGTCCAACACAATAGCCACTAGCCACATGTAGGGATTTAAATTCAAATGCATACTTGATAAGATTAAGCAAAATTAAAAATACAGTTCCTCAGTCACACTGACCACATTTCAAGTGTTGACTTAGCAACCTATGGCTGGTGGCTAACATATCAGACAGCAGGGGAAAAGTTCTATTTTATTACAGACAGTCCTATTGGACACTCCTGGTCCAGAGGTTCATTACATCTCATTTTTATTTCTCTTAATAAAGATAAAAATATCTCATCTTTTCGTATCTCCAGAGGAGTGAGAAACAGGTTGGTGTATTATTTCAAAGTTATGTTTAGGTTTCTAAAAATGGTTATTGTCATGTTTTTCACTTGTGTCTCACTCTGTCGCCCAGGGTGGAGTGCAGTGGCACGATCTGCTCACTGCAAGCTCCGCCTCCCGGGTTTATGCCATTCTCCTGCCTCAGCCTCCCGAGTTGCTGCGACTATAGGCACCTGCCACCAGGCCCCACTAATTTTTTTGTATTTTCAGTAGAGATGGGGTTTCACTGAGTTAGCCAGGGTGGTCTCAATCTCCTGACCTCGTGATCCATCTGTCTCGGCCTCCCAAAGTACTGGGATTAAAGGCATGAGCCAAAGCTCCCGGCCTTCATTTCTGTGCTTTTAACCAAGAATTCCACAAAAGGACTATTACGAGTTTTTTATTCTAACACACTGTACTATCTCTCATAATTCAGAGTTGTCTGTGCCTTTTTTATATTTTAAATTTAAAACTGCACCTCTATAACATGGAGTTTGTTGTTGTTGTTGTTGTTGTTGTTTTGTTTTGCTTTGTTTGAGACAGAGTCTTGCTCTGTTGCCCAGGCCAGAGTGCAGTGGAGCGATTTTGGCTCACTGCGTGCTCCACCTCCTAGGTTCACGCCATTCTCCGGCCTCAGCCTCCCGAGTAGCTTGGACTACAGGCATGAGTCACCACGCCCAGCTATTTTTTGTATTTTTAGTAGAAATGAGGTTTCACCATGTTGGCCAGGCTGGTCTCGAACTCCTGACCTGAAGTGATCCGCCCCCCCCACCTCTGGAACATAGATTCAATAATGAATATGTCATAATGTGGCTCTAAAAATTCATTTAGATACATTTCTATTAAAAACCATAAGACATTGACTTTAATCCCTCTCCTCTCTCCCTCCCCACCCTCAAATTAAGATTTATCTTTATGCTTCTTAATTCTTTTTATTCTGGATAAAAACTAATATTCAGATAATTTTCTTATGTTGCCTAAATGTAGACTCACCTAGAACAAGACATAGGCTTTTGAACTAAATTCAAGTTTTCTACCACGGCATTCAGGAAAACTGGTTTGCAGGGGTCAACACCTGCAACGTTCTCCTAGACAATACCTGAATGCTGAATAATTTGTTCTTGCCTCAGTGATCCTTGACTACACCACTCTGATGAAAAATAGGGAGAAAATTTCACCCACTGTTTGAGCAACATGATGCCACGCTCAGGTGAGATCAGATGCTTCCTTGGATTGACTGATTCTTTTGGCATCATCTATTGATCTGTGAAGGAATGCTATTTGAACACCAGCCATATCTTAATTTCCCTACTGGGATCACCAGACAACACAAATGACAACAGAGTCCTCCTTTTGCAATGATTTTTATCAGCGCTCTCTGGTTCTATCTCCTGCCATAAAAGGCGGTGCCTCTTAAGAAAAATTTCCAGGGTGTGTATTCAGTCCATGTGACTTTAGACTGGCAGACAGAACTGTAGATTAGGGTATGTCTTTAGAGTTTTGCCCTTGGCTGCCATAGGGATTGTGCTGGAACTGGGCTGGGGTTGTTGTTGAAAGGATGTTTTCTCCCAGTTGGCTGACATTCAGTGTGCTTGCATGGTATTGATACAGTATTGGCACTGACAGTGTCATTTCTAGCAGTCTCATTTTTTATATGTTGATATTAAGGGTGCAAATTTTGTTTATTTTTGCAGTGTTAGAGAAAAAGAATAAAAATTTCTTGCTGCTTACCATATACAGGATTTGGTATGCCAGGGCAAATTCCTTAAGCTAATTTCCCCTTGAAAATATCTGAGTACTAATTTAAAAAAATGGGTGTTGTAGATTTGTGTTGTTTGCATTAAGGTGTATTTAAAATAAATATGCAAAGGTAAGAGAGAAATTACATCAATTCTACTGACTCAGTTTCTGGAACGTAACTAGTCCAGATAATCCAGGCGTTTTAATTCTATTGTGCTTTGTTTGTGACTTTAACATTAAAAAAACTATCATCTTCAAAGTGTTTTTGAATTGCCAGAAAATCTTTATTCTAGTCCTTCAGTTTTCTTTTTGAGCCAAGGATCATAGCCTCCCCATACTGTTCCTGAAATACATCCATCAAGTCATTTTTAGTATAATTGTGTTTACAGACAATGGTGAAGACAACTATTTAATCACATTTTCTCATGTTTTAAAAAGCAGATAAATTTAGCTTGTTAGACTCAAAAGGATAAACCACTGCCAACACATATATGTCAACAAATCAAATGCCCAATTCTGATGATCTCTCCTGCTGAAATTCTCACTTACAAATCTGTTTTCTATTCTTGCACTATCTTTTTCCTGGACCATTATGATAACCTCCTAAAAATTCTCTCTATGTTCCTATATTCATTTGTCTATGCAATTCATCTGCCTAAAATATAATTCTAGTCATATTGCAACCGAAGTCCCTGTCTGAAAGTTTAAATGGTTAAGTACTGTGCAAATCTCTTAGTCTGGAGGTCAGATTCAAAGCTCCCCATGGTCTGTCCTCAAATAGCTTTTCTTGTCTTAGCTCTCCCTGCTCCTTGAGGGTAAGCCTGCGTTTTATTCAGCCTTATTTCACGAGTGCCACATAATATTGCCTGAAACAGAGGTGGTGCTCAAGAAAATGTGTTGAAATGTCCTATGCTACCTATAGCTATTGATTAAAAAGGATCCCAACAGCCTCCCCTCCCACTCCCATATCTTTGCTCACATTGCCCTCCCTACCTAAAATGACATCTTTTCCTCCATCTCCTCTTTACACCTTACAACTCACTCTTTCAAGACACATTTTAAATGTTTTCTTTTCCAGAAATCATCTCTGATATTAAAACTGAATATGGCCTCTCCTCAGAATCTCTGAAATCCTTTTTAGAACACTTATTGTACATATCACATTCTGCATTATGTTATAGCTACTTGTTGATGTGTCTTAATTACCCTACTAGAGTCTAAGTATTTTGGGGACTAGAAATTGTGTTATAATCATTTTCTGCCTTATCCACGGTGTCTGATATAATATTATTAATCAGGCAGTAAGCAAACTCTGTCCCATTTGGAGCACAAATTGTGTAATAGACAACCTAAAAAACATCAAAACAAACCGTATCTCGCACAAACTTTCATGCTCACATTCCAACATTTTTTGTTTAATAATACCTTTAATCAAGCCTTTTATAAACATATTAAACACAAATTAGCTTAGATGAACCAAAATGACAAGTTGTTTTTCATATAAAAATTGATCAAATTCAACCTAAGGAAACATTCTATACCCAATTAATTCCTGATAATGTAGGTAGAAATTTCATTTAATCATTAATTGTTCCTTGCTGGGAAATGATGTTTTTCCTGCAGTTACTCGGAGTCAGGCTCTCTCCATCTCCGTGTCCTTTCTGGTGGCTACATTCTTGACCTCCCTGACTAGTGGTGGGTCTTTCCTATGCCCTCTGGGTTTACTTATCAGTCAACTGATGTTCTGCATGGACTTTTTGTTCTTAACTTCATAACGTGAATTTGCAGCTTCTCTTTGTCACAGGTTTTGGCTATTTCTCTTCACAATGAACAACTCATGGATTAACAAACTGACTTTTGAGAGGAGTTAATTTCCAGACATTCTATTTGGAGGGAAGACAATTCCAGAGAATAAACTATCCTTCCTCTATTGTATTAACCCATCTTCCAATTAACACCAGATATACAAAGTGATGACTGACTATGTAACACACTGCGCTATGGTTGAGAACTCAGAGGCTGTAGTCAGGTGGCATTGGATTCAAATACTGATTCTGCCACATAGGCTGCAGGACTTTGGTCGTATTACTTAACTTCTCAGAGCTTTACAGGTGTGAATAAGAGTACCTGAGGTCATGCATGTAAAACACTTAACTCCATACCTGGCAGGGAGTAGCCGTTCAATAAATGGTAGTTATTTGTTATTATATGTATAAAGTTGGGTTTGCAGCAAGGAGGAAAGAACATTCCAGATCAGGAACCAAAAGCTACAGAGATGAAAGTGACCAGAATGTGAATAAGGATGAACAGGGTCTAGTCAACCTGAACTTTGCCTTTCAGGGGACTATTGGCAATGTCTAGACACATTTTTTGGTTGTCACAAGAGAGGGAGAGTGCCACTGGCCTCTGGTGGGTAGAAGCCAGATTCTGCTAAACATTCTGCAATGCACAAGACAGCCCCCTACAACAAAGAATGGCTCAAAGTGTCAATAGTACCAACACTGAGAAACTCTGAATTAGATAGACTTTCAAGGAATATACAGTTGGTCATGTGTTATACTTCTTTGTACACTCAAAGATTTATACAAAGTAAATATTTATTCATTAATTGTTGATTTGTTGATATGGAAAAATTAGATCAGCATAAGATGTATTTTCCCTCAAGATTTTTCCAGGGCATGTATGCATTGGCAGCATTTACTCTGCTTCTGGCTCTGGAAATTGGCAATTTTGAAAAAAAGACCAAGTCAGTAGCCCTTTTTCTCCCTTAAGTGCAAAACCAAATTGTTACTCTAATTTATTCAATAGATTTACATGAAAAAAAATCGTAATAATTTTAGGAATCTTACAAAGAATGCCATGATCTGAATTCCATTGATGAAAAGCAAAAAAAAAAAGAAAAAAGAAATAGATTCAGAACGTCAGTTTGCCCTTAAGTGATGTATTAGCTACAAGAAATCTCATTACAATTTGATGCCTGAATCCCTTGAAGGAAAGATCTTATATTGTGAAGGTAGCATATGTGTCATGTGATGTAAGTACTTACTTTTATTGAATAGGTAAGTATATAATAGCTAAAAGCCCCATAAATCAGCTAAATGTTCTCTCAATTTATAGAGAATATTTGATCGGAGAACATTACTGTCTGGTGAACGACGGGGAGGAAAAGGAGACACGAAATGCAATAGAGATGGATATGATGACTAATTCCTTTCGATTCAGAGTATCAGATTTCAAGTCACAAACAGACAACCTGCACTGTACTGTCCATAGACTGCCCAGGCAATTTTAAAAATTTAAGACTTGCATATTAGACGTGGTGAATGGGGAGTTACATGCATATAGCCAAATCACTCCAGAGGGACATCCAAAAATAACGGGAGAGGATAGATGCTGCGTAGATATATTCAAGGAAGTCATTTTTCATTGGACTTTTTATTTAAGCAAATTGAATGGTGATGAAAGAAAAAAGCAACTATATGGTCAATATCTGTCAGAGAGCCTTGTTCATCAGCAAGGCAAGGAAATACTCTGTCTGGCAGCTAGGAATGAAGGATAAATTTAAATGGCCCAGAAGGTAACCTGGTATTTGCCTAGAGGTCAGAAGCATGACTGGGATTATTTTCCTTTTTTTTTTCATAGAAGAAGGAAGGCAGCTATTTCTTCCCAACCACGGAAATTCTTCAGTCCTTTTCTCTGCATCTTTTTACGTTCTAACATTGACAGGTTCTCATGCATTGAAATGTTCATCCTTTGGCCTTATTTCCTTAATAATGAGCACCTTACTTCTTTTCTATTTTCTGCTGCCAAATACTTGAATGAGAAATCTAAAGCTACTGCCTTCATTTCCTCATGAACCTACTGACTCCTCTGCAACCTGGCTTTTATCCCCACAATTGGTACCACTTTCTTGGGCATAAGAGATCTTTTTGGGGGGACTGCAAGTGTGCATTGCGGATAAATACCTTGCACCTGGCATGAGATTTTAGTTTAAATCCTTGCTTTTTTGATTACTAGGATGTTACTTAAACATACCACGGTTCAGTTTCCTCACCTGAGTGGGATGAATAATAGGAACAAGCTCATAGGTTGGTATCAAGATTAGCAGACAAATTGTGTGTAAAGTCCATATCATGCTGTATTAGGGTTCTCCAAAGAAACAGAACCGACAGGATGTGTGCATGTGTGTGTGTTTGCATGTGGATTTGTGTGGGGCAAGGGGAGAGAAAGTAAGGAATTGGCTCAAACGATTATGGAGGCTGGCAAGTTCCAAAGTGAGACAGCAAGCTGGAAACCCAACAGGGCTGATGGTGTAGTTACAGTCTGCAGGAAAGCAGGCTTCAGACCTAGAAAAAGCTGATGTTTCAGTTTGAGTCTAAAGGCAGGAACTAGGGGAAGGACAGCCTTTTAGTTCTATTCAGGTCTTTAACTCATTGATAAAATCCACCTTCTTTAGGGTGAGCAATCTGCTTTGCTCTGTCTACAGATTCAAATGTTAATCACATCCAAAAACACTCTCACAGACACACCCAGAATAATGTTTGACCAAATGTCTGCGCCTCTGTGGCCCAGACTTAGTAAACGTTCAGTAAATATTCACTATTACCCAGAGGCCTTAAACTGATGTTTCATTAGCTAAACCCATCTTCCAGAAGCACTTGCTTAGACAGCAATGTTTTGCCTATTACTACTTTTAAAATTGTGAATTCAGTGCTTGTAAATAGGGAGGCACTCACTAGTAGGCCTTAGGCAAGATCACTCCTGATATCTCTGTGTCAGGCTGCTTCTCACTTCTAAGTCACATGCTTCTTTGACCACTTCAGTTTACAACTCCAACTAACTCTACCCAAAGGCAGTTGTCTTTTCTTATTCTTCATCTTATAGACCATTCTGAAAAACTGAATAGTACAGAAAATTCTCCTAGTTCTCCTAATTCCCCAAACACTTCTTTCTCTTGCTCTAATTTTCTTTTGACTTCCTGACCCCAACTATACTTTAGAATTTATCCTCTGTCATCTCCTAACTCATTTAGGCTTTGAGCTGATGTACTTACCCTCAAGCAGTTTATGATCTAATTAGGAAGACAAAATCACTATGTGAAGCAAAAACACAAATCAGCATACAAACTCATGCAAAATCTCCAGCAACTCTCATAGCCTTTCACATAACAAAATCTAGTATAGGTTTGATGGATGGGTGGATGTTTCGATGAATGAATAAAATAATAAATGAGTGAATAATTGGGGAGAAGGAGTCAAATTGGGGCTAGAAAAATCAGAGAAGATTGTAGGAAAGTGCAAGAAAGATTTACATTAGTCTTGAAGAGAGTATAGAATACAGCGGTAAGTTGAAGAGAAGAAAACCTTCCAGGCGAAGGCGACAGAGTAAGTTTAGTTTTGGAGATAAAAATAAGAAGTTGTTTTTGGTGCTCTCCCATATACAGTTTTCTCATCTGTACAATGAGCTTGATAACAGAAAGCACTTTATATGATTGCAAAATTTGAGTAGTTAATATTTTAAAGTGTTTCTTCCAAAGATTAAGCATTCAATAAATGTTCAATTAGAATTATTACATTTATAGAAAATAGTACATAAAATATCTATTTACAAGAAAACACGCCAAGCAGCTATTCACTAATATTAAAGTGTACATTGTTTTATTATTTACTATGCTAAGGAGTATTTAAAAAGTGCTAAACCATTTTCAGAAACAAGAGGATACTTAAAAATACCATGTTCTTACCTGTTGCTACTTCCCTTCAATAATTTAGAGTATATATTATTTAAAACTGCTGCTCTTGTAGTAACCTATAGTATGATAAATTTGGGTATTCGCTGCTTCTGAACTTTTGAACCTGTTGTGGGATTGAATCTACAACCAATACAGAAATGTTTCTTGTCATTTTATAATTCATGAAGTTAAATACCTTCTGCTTGCTATGAGGGAAAAGGTATTGAACTGGTAGGCCTGAACTCCAAATGGATCTTTCATATACCGAGAAAATGTTGATTTGTGAAAGCTCTGTTGTACATCTCCTTGGGTTTATCACCTAGTAAGATTTATATTGTGGCAAAAATTGCAGTGCAGCCCAGGTCTGCCCTCTCATTCTGAGGCTTCAGTTGTTTGCTGGGGCCTAGGTTTCTCCTCTTATTTATTTTTCCCCAGATATGTCTTAATTGATGTAACACATTCACAGCCAAATCTTTAAAAATTACATTTCCTCAATTCATTTTTTTTAAGTTCTAAAAACTTATAAAATCTCATTTAGCCTTAATTTATCCACTGGACACATACTCTTTAACAGGCATGGTGCTAAGTGGTAGAAACATAAACACAACCATAACAAGACACCTCATTTCAAGGATACACTTTTTCATGTCATGGAGACAGAGGGATGAATTATATGATGTGGTGAAATGCTAGAGCACAGATGCTGGAATCACTCACACTGGGGGAGCCAGGGAAGACACCATGGAGGGGCTGACATTTAAGCAGAGGCTAAACGGTGGCAGGGGTAGAAGGACATGTGCACAAAAGACAGGTGGGGAATGGTGATGTCTTTGGTGAGGTCTGCAGGAAAGTGGAAGGAAATAAAGTTGAACCAATGAGTAGAGTCTGGGGGAGGGTTAGGCACATCGTAAAGAACCTACCATGTCTAGCCAAGAAAGTTTGAATTTCATAAAACGTTTATTACATTCTTTTCCCAAACTGACTCTGTCTATACATGAAACTGTTATAATCCCATCACTCCCTCAGTGTACTCGTTCTTTAGGTCATATCAGGTACTCCAGAAGTTGCATACAGCACAAATGTGTATTTTGTTTGTTTGCTGATACTTTTATTTGTTCCATTTTTATATTTTAAGAGATTTTAATCAGCAAAGTGTGGTCAAAATTGAAAGTTGCTTAATTACTGTTTTGAACAGTATTCTATTTCCTTCATGACCTGTGAGAACAATTCTGTTGTTCTAATTCACCTTGACCTTCACTTAAGCAAGGAATGTTATTACAGCAAGAAAAAAAAAAATCTGTTTATAAATAAAAGGCAGAGATTCTATCAACTTATCTTTACAAACATTCTAATCGCAATCTCTATTTGAGGTTTATGGCTCTTTTTATCCAGCCAGACAATATACTTTTTCAATTCTGGTGTTCTTTATTATTCCTGTTTCCTAATTCAGTGTCAGACTTTCTATTCAGCCATTTGAACTGGGCGCACTAGCTTATTAATATATAATTTATGGAATACTTGCTGTGGTAGTTACAGCTAGGTTCTGGAGTACTAAGTTCAATGAGGCATTGTCCTACCTTCAGGTAGTTTATGGTTCAGTGTGAGAAGCAGATGTCAAAGAGTAAGCTCAGGAGAGTGTGACGCAGGCCTGCACACAGGGTGAGGCATAGCGATGATAAAACTTGTCATGGTAGTAGGAGACATATGAGCTGAACTTTAAAGGATGTGTTGGCTTAAAAATTGCTGGGAGTGCAGGTGATAGATGTACACTGTTCAACAGACCCTATGAGAAGGACCTTGAGACCTTCTACATTAGCCTCTAAGTGTTTGATTATACACAGAACAAATACAGCTAGAAGAACAAAGACTCATGTCAAAATTCTAAGTTAACTTTTAACTCATGTCTTAACTTTTCAAGCTTTCTATCCAATGAGTAGTATCCTCAGATTCCCAAAGGAATAAAAAAGAGAAAAAATCCAAAATCATATTAATGGTCATGGTGCCGTGTCACCTGTTTCTATAGTGTCCACAGCAATTTGTCTACCAGATTCAGATTCAATGAACAAGTAAGGGGGAGGTAGGTTAGAAGAAAGAGAATGACGCTTCCTAAAGGAAACTGTCTATTTCCATCTGCTATCTCACTGCCATGAGATCAGAAGGTGTGTGCGGAATGTGAGGTTCCATGGTGTAATGGTTAGCATGCTGGATTCTAAACCCAGTAAGTGTGTCAGGGAAGGGGTAAGTCAAAAGGGCTCTTTGGGTTTTGGCTCGCTGTCTTCTTGATTTCCCTCTCTCCATCATCTACCTCTTCTAAATTTCTCTTAAAGGGGGGAACATCTAGAGAGAAATATTCTACAAAATGACTTTAAAATAATTCAATAAGTCTTTAAATAAAAAGACAGTTTCACAGAGCAAGAACCACTGTGCTGCAAGCTTATGGCAGAAAGAAAACTGGATTTTAATTTTTGTATGTTTTACATAGATTGAAAGGAAACAGACATTGATCATATTTAATCAAAGAACTATAATGTTTACATGGCCCAGGAAAGTTTTTCACCCTCTAGCATTCTTGAGCATTTACTGTCTTCCAGGTCTTACGCTAAATTCCTTTACATCTCATTCAATCTGCACAATAATTTTATCAAGTAGGTAGTAATAATATTCCTAATGAGGAAACTGAGGCTCACTTAGGTCTAGGTCTTGGCCAAGAGTACATGACCAGTAAGTGGCAACGTTGGGATTTCTGCTTGAGAGTATTATTTCAAAACACCTTTTCTTCAGCACCCTAGCCAACTTCCTTTCCTTGTAGCACTTGCCATATTCTATATGTATTTCCATTTTTAACTTAGCATTGTTGCTCATACCTGCAAACTTCACCATTGAAAGAATGAAATTTACAAAATCAGAACTTGATTGTTTTATTTTCTTGAGCCATCAACTATTTTTTTAGGACTTTCTGTGATTTTATTTATACATTGAAAATGAATCGCTGGAATAAAATAGAATCTCTTCCTAATGGTGAAAATTTACTTAAGATTTTTATTCATTTTTTGGGGGGTGGGGGGAAGCTCTACTTTATTTATTTATTTGTTTATATTTTATTTTAAGTTCCAAGATACATGTGCAGAATGTGCAGGTTTGTTACATAGGTATACATGTGCCATGGTGGTTTGCTGCATCTATTGACCTTTCATCTGAGTGTTAAGCCCCACATGTGTCAGGTATTTGCCCTAATGCTCTCCCTCTCCTTGCCCCCCATCCCCTGACAGATCCTAGTGTGTATTGTTTTTCTCCCTGTGTCCACGTTTTCTCATTGTTCAACTCCCACTGATGAGTGAGAGCATGCGGAGTTTGGTTTTCTGTTCCTCTGTTAGTTGGCTGAGAATGGAGCCATCGATTACTTAAGAGGTAAATTTATTTTAGATAACTAAGTAAAATGGATTCCATATGCATACAATATCACACGCACACATATATAGAATAAAAGTAGTAAGGAATTCCTTTAATAATAAAGGAAGCAGTCTTCAAATTACTTGGAGCCTGAAGAAGGAAAAAATGATGAAAGACAAGACTGCCTCCCACCAAACTCCACGGGGCATCCAGGTGATGAACCCTACTTGCGCCTACGTGAAGGCCATCACTTTGGCAGGAAGTGGGGCTTTACAAGTGAGTTCTGGAGCACCAGGTTTTGTTGGGAAGCCCATACTTTGCATTTCTTAACGTATGCTTCAACTACCTATAGCTGGAAAATATATTTAGATCATACTGAGATTGAGTGTTTTGGGTAATGCTGTGTTTGTTTTCCATGGCTGAAATAAGTGCTATGTGCCAATAAGAATGTGTGTGTTGAAAGGAAAGGGTCTGTTGTAGGATGTAGCAAGGGAACAAAAGGCAGTGACGTGGATCCAGGGTTCAGTGCCTGATCCTAAGAAAAGATTTTGTGTGAATCTAAGAAGATCTATAGTTTTTAGAAAAGAAATTTACAAAAGACATTGATGAAGAGTGATCATTAGCATTACAAGACACATAAACAGCTAAGGTGCTCTTTTGATACTTGTCCCTTCTTTCAGCTATTCTGCTATTGTGGGCCCCAACTCTCTTCTCTGCTTTGTGATACTGAGAATGGGATTCTACTCTAGTTCTCATTTGTATGTGTAGTTAGTAAGGGACACCAGAGAAAGGTTTGCAGGCAGGAGGATGAGGGAAGGGATTTGGTTCTTTCTGTTTTACTTATTAGACTTGTCTGAGTTGCCTGAACAATGGACCTTCATTCTGGCCCTTTGTGCTTCAGACCCAGCTCCACTGGGCAACTTCTGCAGAGGTTGAGCTCTGGCTCTATAAGCCCCTCTTATAAGCTCCTCCTAAAACCAGTGTATTGGAGTCCCACATTAAATCTCTCTGATGAAATATCTAGAGTTACTTCTATTTTTCTGATTAGCTACTGACTGATACACATCCTTAGTGAGTTTTAAAGAAAATTTTCTCTATCCAAAATTCAATGCATTGAAACTATTGAGAAATCCCATTCCATGTTAGAGTTGATAAATCTCAAGATAAATATAGCCTTGGGATAACTGGTGTTAGCCTATATATTGTCTATATAAATAGTACATACAGAGAGAAGGATATATGTATATAAATATACCATTAGCATATATAATTATATACACATATTGTTATATAATTATATTTATTATATATAAATTAATCTTAAATTCTACATATACTGTACTTAAATTAACTAATTCATATTTGCCTAGTGCTTTACATCTGGTAGAGTCTCTTTTTAATACCTGCTGTAGTTGAAATATTTCAAAAAAACCCTTTCATATTTGGAATCTGTGATGATTATTATTTTGTAATTTATAGTAAATGTTCAACTTCCTAGGAATATTAATTTATTTCTGACAATATTTCTTCTGTATTTAAAACTGACATATCCAACAAATTTCTCAACGTTAACTTACTTTACAAAATACTACATGGAGGAGTTAGGTATAAATGAAGATAACATATATGGACTGTGTTCTCTTTAAATTTCATATTGATTGAGAAGTAAAAGAATGAAAAGTGCCGCTGCCAAAATATGTTTTAGGTTTCACCAAAATTCAATAAAATAGGGGTGATAAATTGGGTTTACCGAAGTGGTTATGAGAAAATAAATCACAAATGAGACTAAATTTCTCTAATGACTTCCTTAGACCTATTCTTCCTATCATCCTCCAAAAGAACAAAATAAGTAATGAGCAGTTTCGATAATCTATCAGGTACAATCTGTTGGCAAGGATTCTGTAACAGAAAAGAACAGGTGCTTACCTCCAATTGACCTCACTAGTAGGGCAGGCTCTCTGCAGACAGGCTTTACCATCGGCTCTGTCCTCAATGTGTCCATGTATTGTGAAATGAATTAACATACTTCAGTAGGATTTGGCAACGTAGCTAAAGAAAACTACATATTGCTTCCTTGTCACTCAATTAAAAAGGATTTTTAATTTAATATTTTAATAAGTAAAAGGTTTCTTTTTTTCAAATATGGCTAAACGTTCATTAAATTCCCGAGTGCAACAACAACAAAAAAGGAATTTCCATTCCAATATTACAATTCTAGCAGAAGGTTTTGTCAGTAAATTCATGGAGAGCGATATAAGATTTACATCTTTCAAAATGAGCAATGTATTTCTTTAGCCTTTTATAAGTCACCAATCATCTGTTTTTTGATACAGTTTTTTAAAACAAAATCATAAAATATTACTATTAAGATTTGATAGCAGTAATATTAGTGTTTAGATTAATAAATACTGAACAACTTTTACAATGGGGATGATCTTGATGATGAGGCCAGAAAAATAAAAATACACAAATTGTTATATACCATCGCAAACATGTTAAAGTAAAATGGCCAATAAAATGAAAAAATGATAAAGCAGCTAATATTCCTAATCGATGTCAACTTCGTATACTATACTAGATTTTTCTACTTGAGCTTCCCAAAGCAAATTGCAAGATTAAATGACCTATCAGAAATTATTAGATATTAGCTTGATAAAGGACTTCCTGAACTTTGACTTTGAGCTGATATCCCCAAATGGTCCTGGTTACCCTATAGCCAACCTTACGGGATCCTTTGTTCTCAGAGCAAATCTGTACCTTGTGTGCTTCTGACAGGAAATAATATGAAAACGGTAAAAGGAAATAGTGTTCTAAAAGTAATTTTCTAGAAAATCTATTTTTCTCAGGGCCAAATCTGGTCAAGAGGGTAAAGAAGGTGAGATTCCTCAAGTATATGGCAATAATTGCTGTGCTCAACTATGTCCTGTGCTCAAACATGCAGCTGACCTTTGGACAATGCAGGTTTGAACTGTGTGGGTCCACTCATACATGGACGTTCTTCTCCCTCTGCCACCTCCAAGGCAGCAAAACCTACCCCCTTTTTTCCTCCATTCATGTATGCATTTGACAGAATGTTAGTGAACATCTTCCATGGGGCGTGAGTGGCTTTCTTTCTGTGAGCATTGTTTATTGAACACTTTCTACGTGCCAGATACCTTTCTACAAAATGGTGCTCGATGAAAAGGCTAATGTGTCTTGCTTGCAAATAGGTCACAGTCTGATGAAATTTCCCCCATCACCTGTTAATTTTGCCCTTTATCCCCTCTCCCACAAAGAGGTGCCATTACATTAAAGCAGGCCGTTCATCTCATTATTTCATTATCTGAAATGCTCTGAAGAAGGCAGCTTAGATTTAACAGCCATAGACCAACATAGCTGGACTTGTAGCCCCCCAAATTGGGATCAACTGGCAAACGCTGAGAATCTAATAGGTATTCAATAAATACATATAGACTGCTTAAGAGTTCTACTGTTTGATTGCACAGTAGGGTGACTATAGTTAACAATAATTTATTGTATTATTCAAAATTGCTTGAAGAAAGTATATGGCAATAATTGCTGTGCTCAACAGCACAGCAATTGAGCTGTTTTGAAGAAAGATAAGGATTTTCCCAACACAAAGCAATTATCAATGTTAGAGATAATGGATATCCCAATTGCCCTGATTTCATCACTACACATTGCATGAATGTATCAAAATATCACATATACATGGAAATATGTGTAATCATTAGGTAGCAATTAAAAATTTACAAAACAGAAAGAAGTACAGCATTTATGAGGACATACTACTTAGCCTGGAAGGAAGAGACTAAAAGAGGTAAAGAGGCAAAAAATGGAAAAAGACTTTAAAAAGAAAGACGGAAAAAAAAGAGAACGTGAAAAAGTATAACTGAAAGGGTAATACAGGTAAATTTTATATACTCAGACTGGGAATGATATTAAAGCTCTTGGTAAAAGAATTGAAAGACCATTCTACCTTAGCCCATCATATCTCAAGTTCTACTTACACACAGGCATGAAAAAACAAGTATGACTTTCTTTCCATCACGAAAAACCTAAGATAGCTGCTGTATTACATGATTCTCATCAGTCACTGCCATGGCCATCCAGTAAATAATGATCTACTCTTCGGTGTAATGCTGCCACCAGTAATGAGCATATAATAGTGATATATTAACATGTTAAATAATGACATGCAAAGTCACACTATATGTGTTGATGCCATGTCACTGCTAACCTGCTACTTACACTAAACTTGTCATTCTCAAACTCATTTGTTGTTTCAGACGGAAATTTTAATTTTGTCTTCCTTCCTTCCGTCACTTCCAGATCTGGATGATCACAAGCCTCTTTGGTTTCTGCCCTTTCTCCCTATCTTTGCCACCTCCTTTAATCACACTATCACCAGGGAAACCAGACATTAGCTGGCAGTGGACACACAGATGGACAACGAAAACGTTTCTCCTGGAGACCTCACACTTACTTTGAAGTCTGCTCACCTGGGAGAAATCCAGGTCCAGAACCATATTGATGGTTGCTACGCAGGCAAGGCAGCAAAAGAATTTAGAGTGCAGGGACGAGAAACATATGGGAAGGCTGGCCATTGTGGGTCCCCGGTGGGGTGGCGAGGCATCTCTGATGGAAAGAGCTTTCAAAGTCATCAGGAACTACAACACAAGCAGTGTATTACATGGCACCATCTGGAAAAAGGCCATCAAAGTTCAAAAGAAAGGAAAACAACTTAGCATTCAATCTACAACTAAAGTTTAGATGATCATGGAAAGTTACATGCTTAAGATTAACTACTGTGTGATCAAAACTGCTGTGTGGAGCTTTTCATAGAAAGAAAGAGCTCTAGGGCTAAAAGCCTGTAAGTTCAGCATATGCTGATTAAAGTAGATGATTGGGGTCTTTTGATTCTTATCTGAAAATGGTATTATTTTTCAGCCTATTATTTTATTTCATCCTTGCAATATTACCTGATTTGAGCTGAATCTTTCCTATTCAGTTAAAGATGAGAAAAATGAAGATAAGCAATGTGCCCATTGTCACACAGTTATTGAAAGGAGATGCAAACATCCTGTTTCTTGATTCAGTTTTTTCCTGCAAAATTTGAGTTTGCTACTTTAGAAATGAAAGGAAGCATGGGCAATTATAAATAAAGCAAGAGCACTTGCATGATAGTGTTTATTAAAACTAGATTTTATGTAAATCCTCACACAGTATACAAAGTCCTTCCCTCTCTGGGCAAAACGACCTGCACTAAACAGTTAATAACATGAATTAGAGCAATTCTTTTTCTTATGATCTCGAGTCACATAGCCACTGTTTTCAATAACACAGCTGGAATGAGTCACCAAAAGAAAGAATGTTTTTCTGGATATTTTGGACTCAGAGAATCAGTCATATGTCCAGAATCAAGAGTTGGTGTTTCCCAAAATGTGAGAGGTGTATGATCGCACTAAAATAGGTAGTAATTGTGATTATTTCAGCAGTCATGCAGACTTAGTATTAAATAGTGTTGGTCATTGTAGTAATACATTATTTTCTATTTCTATTTCTTTGTCAGTCCTTCACATTATGTCAAACACAAATGAAACAAATGAATTACTAAACCGAAATGTTTAGTAATATTTTCACATGTCTCTACAAGTTCAAGACTCCCTTTATAATGAAGAGAGATGCCAATAGGCAAAGTCATCTGGCTAGCATTTATATTGTCTTTATTTTTATATGTCACCCTTTTTTGAGTAATACTAATATCAACTTACAATAATAATATAAAGTTTCTTTATAAAAATATGTTCATTTAATTTTAAAATAAATTGATATAAAATATGAAGTAATTATATACTATGACATGGAATGAAGTTTGGGGAATTGCGGTGTTGGTAACATTTTGACTGGAATTTTCCTTGAAATAACTTTGAGAATGAGAAGCTGAGAGAGAAAAGCAAACCTTGACAGCCAGGACCTGGCCTGCCACTATCAGTTAGGTCCCAGTAATGTAAGGAGCTAGCCTGACACTCGCAGTCCATAGTGTTTTCCTGTTGAACACACCACACCGAATTTCACAAAGCACCAATATCATGCAAGGCTGCTCTGTGACCGTGATGGGTCAAGACGAAAAGAAGACTTCTTGCAAAAGACTCAACCACAAAAATGGCCAAATATCTTTCTATCCTGGCTGCTATGAACGACTGCTGCTTTAGGCTTGCTTTATTCCTTTCACCTTCTGTCATCAGATTTATTAAGATATGCAATCATAAAAATATTCCTCCTTCCTGGCAGCATCCAATCCAGTGCAAAGCCCTGCTATCTCGAACCTACCTTCAATCACCTAACACAAGCTCAAGTCCCAGAGTCCTTTCTAGCACCATCATTCTCAGAGGCCCAAGGGTCTCCATGGTGTGTTTTCCTTCATTGCAATGAACTCATAAACCCAACTTTGTTCAAGTAGAGGTATCTTCCTAGTATTCTTCAGCTGGAGGGCACTGACACATTGTAGCAATCACGTTCCATCACTGGGAGTGAAATATTAGTCCTTCTCAAAAATGAATCACAATTTGAAGTTATCTATAAGCAGGCCGGGCACGGTGGCTCACACCTGTAATCCCAGCACTTTGGGAGGCTGTGGTGGGTGGATCACAAGGTCAGGAGTGCAAGACCAGCCTGGCCGATATGGTGAAACCCCGTTTCTTGTAAAAATACAAAAATTAGCTGGGCGTGGTGGTGCATGCCTGTAATCCCAGCTACTTGGGAGGCTGAGGCAGAAGAATTGCTTGAACCCGGGAAGCAGAGGTTGCAGTGAGCCGAGATTGCGCCACTGCACTCCAGCCTGGGTGACAGAGTGAGACTCTGCCTCAAAGAAAAAAAGTAAAAAAAGAGATTATCTCTAAGCAGAAAAATAATATCTAACATTTATAACTATTTGTAGAAGCATTTTTTTAGTCCACCTAGTAAACCAGTGGCTACTTCAGACAACAACTTCAGTGTTTGCCCTCACTCATGACAGCCTATATTTGTCCCTTCTCCTGCACAAAGCATTTCCACTGAAAATATGAATGATGCCACAGTAGCTAAAGAAATGAGAAGATAACAATAATGCCAATTATACTGACCACTATTTTATTCCTGCTAATATATCAAACTGTGATAGATACATTTTCTCCTATCTTATCTCACCTAATTGGTAGTACAGCTCTCTGGAGTAGGTATTATCATCTCCACTGAGCAGACAAGGAACTGAGATGATGAAGATTATGTGACTTGCCCCAAAGCACTCACCTAATAAGGTGGCAGAACAAGATTTGATCCAAGATCTGAATGTTCTCGAGGTTTATGCTGTTCCATTCCCTTTGTTTTCTCATAGTGAGGAAAGTCAAGCCCAAACTCCAAAGCTGACTAAGGGTAGACAACACTATTACATTTTGACCTAAATTCTTAGGATTGTTTATACTGTGTTTTAAAAAAAATTGTTTAATAACAGGAGATGGAAATTGTTTAAAAGCCAGGAGATTAGACACCTCTAAATAAGAGTATGTGAACTTGTTTTCAGATGAAATTTGTTGCTTATATTTAGCAGAAACATTAGTGAAAAAATTACCCAGGCCAAAACATAATTGATGGCAGAGGATCAGATCCATTGACTAGTGAAAGACTTTGCCTCTTTCACCCTCTCACACCCTCTCACACCCTCTCACACACTTATTTTGTGATCTTTCCCCAGTGTGTCTTATTAATTTCAGGAGGCTATCAAGTAACCTGAATTATACGTCAACTATTCTCTGCATATGATACTGCTCTTCCCAAGAACTGTCCTATCTTAACAGAGAAATCATAAACAGCAACTATAAAACACTCCTTTATGACTCAAAAGAACCAGTCTTAAAATATAAAACATTACTTTGCTTCCGTAAACATGTATAGAATAATTCTTATATTCCAGGTCTCTTCTGGTTCATATGTATGATTTATTTTATCTTCCCCAAATACCTGTGATAGATGTAATATGATACCCACTACAGAGCTTCAGAACCTTAAGTAATCTACCCAGCTTCATACAGCTAGTAGAGTCAGGATTTGAAACTAATTTCAGATATCATGAGAGAAGCCATTGGGCAGAGAAGTGAAGGTTTCCAAAGGCAGTCCTCTATTTGCCTGCTTTCTTAGGGTGGTCCTAGCCAGATGATGTGCAGAGAGCACATGAGAGGAAATCAAAACCTGTTCTTATTAGATTTTATTTACCTTATGTCCTCCACTGTACTTGAAGTGGTATGGTTGATGTGGGCAGAGTATACCTAGGGGGAGGGTCTACATGAAAATATATAGTACAAAGCTCAATGGAAATGCTCAGGAAGATCTAGTTTTCTTAACCCTGGCATATGGGAACTATATGTCTTAGTGCTGACTCGCCAATCTGTCTCAATGCCAGGAAACCTGAATGTACATCCCAGAATGTGTTTGGATGCATTGCAAACAAATGTCAGAGCAGGCATTATACCCCCTCGCTAATGTACATTTGCAGGTCAAGAGGGTGATGCTGGAAAAGATTAATCCCTTGCTGAGTAGTATCCATCAGAATGCTTTTAAATGTTGGCATATAAGCAGCTAATAGATTATATACCATAAACACAGCTGTTGGAAGAAAAGCTGCATTCCACAAGTCATACAATTAATATCTCTAATCTCCAAAGTACTAAAATAAGAAGAGGGGGGGAGGAACAAGGAAGGATGAAGACAGAGATTCCTTTCCTGGAAAGGGCAATCTGTCTCCTCGATGGTACGCTTCTTAGATTCCTGTGAGTACAAGGCATGCTTACTGATCTCAGGGTGATGGAGCCCAGAAAAAAAGAAATGCCTCTGTAGGAGTGATATGTGGTGAACAGTAGATGGATTGGGAAGAAAAGGAAAAAGAAAAGTTTATTTCAAACATTTTTCTCCATAAAATATGTACATTGTACTTGTTTGAATATACACATGTATCAGCTCCGGTAACAACAACAACAAAAAAGTTTTCCATACTGTAGATTTTTATTGTCATATGTAATTATTATAAAGAATTGTGAAGAAATATCAATAATGTAATTCTGTACCTGAGGAAAAAAACACATCTAATATTTTGGTATATGACTTTCAATGCTTTTTTCTAAGTATTTGTACATATATACATGTTTTCCCACAAAGTTTTAATCTTATAATATATACTGACCTATATAATACTATACTTCATTGCTGCATAGTATTTGCTTGAATACAGAAAATTTTGTTGCAATTTTTTTGTTGTTATATATTTCTAGAATATCTTAATTTTCAAAATTAAAAACAAATACTATCCTTGCATGTAAATTCATGAGTACATCTCTATTTAAGATACATTCATAGAATAGAATTGTTAGGGAAAGAAGAATACATATTTAAAACATATGTTTATTTAAAATTATATTAATAATGGAAATAGCCTCAGAATTTTTATTAATGGACACTCATGTTGGAATATTAAATAAGACAAAAAGTATGGAAACTAAATTAGAAGCCATCTTCAATTCTATCACTATTGTGTTCAAGATTACAGTTTTGTTCATTATTTTTCTAGACTTCAGAGGGTGAAACTTTCTGTGTGTGCAGAAGGTGTAGAAGATCATACTATACATTCATTCTTAACGTGGTTTTTCACTCCACAATTTGTCATGGAGATCTTTCCATATTGTTAAATAGAGACATGTCACATGTTTAATGGATGAAGACAACTCTATTTTATGAATGAAGAATAATTTATTTAACCACTTTCAACTGATGAACTTTAGTATTTCTAGTGTTTCTCTATTTACATAATGCTGTATGGATACATACACTGTGTGTGTGCATGCGTGCACGTGTGTGTGTGTATAACGTATAACGCTGAGTGTTTGACCAATTATGTACTGAAATAAATTTTTGATGATTTACTGAGCTAAAGAATATATACGTGTATGTGTGTTTGTGTCTGTGTGTGCATTTAGTGAGCTAAAGAATATATATACACACATACTACATAATATATAACATTTATTTTTATAATATATATAATTTATGTTTTGTTAGATGGAAAATATCTCCTGTGTATTAAAGTGCCACTTGCAAAAACCTTGGCCAATGCTTCACATTATCGATATTTAAAACTTATACTAGTTTAAAAGCTTTAAAAAAAGTGGTAGCTTTTAGTCTTTTACAGTTGTTGGAATTTGTATAATGTTAAAAAATGCTTTCACCTTTCACACTAAGATTTTAAAATATATTCACCAATATTTTCTTCCAATACTTTTTAAACATTAAACACTGATAAAACTGTAATTAAATACAGTATGAGTAAGGTAATTATCCAATTCGTTTATCCAAATGACCAGCTAGTTATTTCAACACCATTTATTGATAGTCCATTTTCCCCCAACTGTATTAGTGCTTTCAGAACAAGGTACCACAAATTGGCTGACCTAAATAACAGAAATGTATTACCGTTCAGTTCTGGATGCTAGAAGTCCAAGATCAAGGTACTAGCAGGTTGATTTCTTCTGAGGGCTACAAGGAAGAACCTATTCCATTCCTTTCCCCCAACTTCTGGTGGTTTGCTGTAGTTTTCTGCGTTCCTTGGCTATAGAAGCGTCACTTCCGTTGTCTTAGTTTATTTTGTACTGTTATATAACATGGGACATGAGACTGAGCAAATTATAAAAAACAGAAATTTATTTCTCACGGTTCTAGAAACTGGGAAGCCCACAATCAAGGTGCTGGCAGGTTCAGTATCAGGTGAAGCCTGCTGTCTGCTTCCAAGATGGCGTTTTAAACACTGCATTCTCTGGAGGGTGGGACCACTGTGTCCTCACATAGCAGAAGACAGAAAGGCAAAAAGAGAACTCCCTTTATCAAGCCCTTTTATAAGTGTACTTAGTCCCATTCATGGAGGAGAAGCCCAGCCCTCATAACTCAATCACTTGTTGAAGGCCATACCCCCCAATACTGTTGTACTGGATTAAATTTCAACATGATCTTGGGAGGAGACAAAAACATTCAAACCATAGAACTGAGCTCTGACTTCATCTTCACATGAAATTCTCCCTGTGTGCTTATCTATGTCCAAATTTCCCTTTCTTGTAAGGACACCAGTCATATTGGATTAGGGGCCCACACTACTCTAGTACTCATCTTAACTCAGCTAATCACATCTGCAATGATTCTATTTCCAAATAAGGTCACATTCTAAGGGGCTGGGAGTTAAAACTTCAACCAATAAATTTTGGGAAGACACAATTCAATCCCTAACAGCAACCAATCTATAATACCACAAGTCTATATTCTTTCAGTGACCATAATTTTGTAATATATCTTAATATTTGATAGGGCAATTCCTTCTACTACATTTCTAAATACTTTTTCTGTATTTACTTTACATATGAATATCAGATTTAGTCAAGTTTCTAAAACATTATGTCATTGAAATCTTTAAAAATATTGTTGAATTTTTTGGTTAATTTAGGATCAATTGGATATTGAGAATGCTGATTCTTATACCAACAAAAAGATATTTCTTTACATGTATTCAAGTTTTTTTTCATGTCCAGTTGAGTTACAACTTTCCTCATATAAATTCTGTACATGTCTTAAGTTTATTTCTATGTATTTTGTTGTTACGATTGTAAAAGGGGTTCTTCATTTTATTTTCTAGATGGTTATTGTTGGTATATTAAAACATTCTCTTTAAATATTGACATTCTAATTGGTTTTATAATGAAATCTCATGGATTTTCTTTGATTTCTCAGATATATGATTGTACCATTTGCATTAATACATATTTCATATTAATTTTTAGTTTTATTTTTGCCTTACAGTCTCTGACAACCTAAATCTTTAGCTTGACCTTTTTGTGCTTTGTTTTTGTTAATGAATCAACTTTTTATGTAGACCATCCTAAGTAATCTTTCAAGAAACAGTTTGTGAATATTAAAATGTCTAAGTCCTTAGACATCAAAAACCATGCTCATTCTTCATACACACTTGAACATTAGTTTGTCTAGTATAGAATTCTAAGTTTACCATTGTCTTGCATTGCTGATGGAATATCTGATGTTGATCTTTTGTTTTTTTGAGGTATAAAAACTCTTTGGGAACTTTTAGAATTTTCTCTTTGTCTTTAATATATTGAACTATGGTCAAAATATGTGTGGATGTGTGGGTCACTTTAATTCATTCTGTTTTATATTCAGTGGACCATTTCAACCTAAAGATGAGTGAATTTTTCATCCACAGAATTTTGTACTGTTTCTTCATTGAGCACATTTTTTAAAAAATTGAGACTCCCTTATCTTAGCTGTCTTCACCATATAATGTCTAAGTAAACATTAAATGTGAATATTATATCCAGGGTCTTTGGCAAATTAAAGTTTTTTTTTTTAATTTCCAAATTTTAAGTTCACATATACCGAGGGGTATATGTGCAGGTTTGTTACATAGGGAAATGTGTGCTGTGGTGGTTTGCTGCACTAATCATCCCATCACCCAGGTATTAAGCCCAACATCCATGAGCTATTATGCTTCCTGATCCTCTCCCTCCTCCCACCCCCAACCCTCGGACAGGCCCCAGTATATGTTGTTCCCCACCATGTGTTCATGGGTTCTCATTTAGCTCTCACTTAGAAGTGAGAAAATGTGGTATTTCACTTTTTGTTCTTGCATTAGTTTGCAAAGGATAATGGCCTCCAGCTCCATCCACGTCCCTGCCAAGGGCATGATCTCATTCCTTTTTATGGCTGCATAGTATTCCATGGTATATATGTACCATATTTTCTTTATCTACCATATAATTGATGGGCATGTAGGTTGATTCCATGTCTTTGCTATTGTGAATAGTATTGCAATAAACACACACGTGCATGTGTCTTTATAACAGAACAATTTATATTAGAATATACACCCAGTAATGAGGATGCTTGGTTGAATGGTATTTCTGCCTCTTGGTCTTTAAGGAATTGCCACACTGTCTTCCACAATGGTTGAACAAACATACATTCCCACCAACAATGTAAAAGCATTCCTTTTTCTCCACAACCTCACCAACATTTGTTGTTTTCTGATTTTTTAATAGCTATACTGACTGATGTGAGATGGTATATCAGTGAGGTTTTATTTGCATTTCTTTAGTAATTAGTGATACTGAGCTTTTTTTCATATGTTTGCTAGACACAGATATGTCTTCTTTTGAGAACTCTCTGTTCATGTCCTTTGCCCACATTTTAATGGGGTTGTTTCTTGTAAATTTTTTCTTGTAAATTAATAATTTATAGATAATTTATAGATAATTTATAGATGCTGAATATTACACCTTTGTCAAATGCATAGATTGCAAAAATTTTCTCCCATTCTCTAGGTTGTTTGTTTACTCTGTTGATAGTTCCTTTTGCTGTGCAGAAGTTATTTAGTTTAATTAGATCTTGTTTGTCAATTTTTGCTTTCATTTGCAATTGCTTTTGGCATCTTAGTCATGAAATATTTGCCTGTGCCTATGTCCTGAATGGTATTGCCTAGGTTTTCTTCCAGGGTTTTTTATAGTTTTGGGTTTTACATTTAAGTCTTTAATCCATCTTGAGTTGATTTTAGTATATAGTGTAAGGAAGAGAGTCCAGTTTCAATTTTCTGCATATGGCTAGCCAGTTCTCTCAGGACCATTTATTAAATAGGAAATCCTTTCCCCATTTATAATCAGTTTTTTTTTTTTATAATCAGGTTTGTCAAAGATCAAATGGTTATAGGTGTGTGGTCTTATTTCTGGGTTCTCTATTCTGTTCCATCTATCTATGTGTCTGTATTTGTGCCAGTACCATGCTGTTTTGGTTACTGTAGCCTTGTAGTATAGTTTGAAGTCAGGTAGCATGATGCCTCCAGCTTTGTTCTTTCTGCTTAAGATTTCCTTGGCTCTTTGGGCTCTTTTTGTTGTTGTTGTTTCCACATGAATTTTAAAATAGTTTTTCTTCTACTTCTGTGAAGAATGTCAATGGTAGTTAATGGAAATAGCATTGAATCTATGAACTGCTTGGGCAGTATGGCCATTTTCACAATGTTGATTCTTCCTATCCATGAGCATGGAATGTTTTTGCATTTGTTTGTGTCATTCCTGATTTCTTTGAGCAGTGGTTTGTAGTTCTCTTTGAAGAGATTCTTCACTTTCCTTGTTAGCTGTATTCCCGGGTATTTTATTCTTTTTGTGACAATTGTGAATGAGAGTTCATTCATGATTTGGCTCTCAGCTTGCCTGTTGTTGGTGTATAGGAATGCTAGTAATTTTTGCACAATTGATTTTTTATCCTGAGACTTTGCTGAAGTTGCTTGTCAACTTAAGAAACTTTTGGGCTGAGATGATGGAGATTTCTAGATATAGGACCATGTCATCTGCAAACAAAGATAGTTGATTTCCTTTCTTTCTATTTGGATACGCTTTATTTCTTTCTCTTGCCTGATTGCCCTGTGGGGCATAATACTATGTTAATGGTAGTATGTGGTAAAAGAGGGCAACCTTGTCTTGTTCCAGTTTTCAAGAAGAATGCTTCCAGTTTTTACCGTTTCATTTTGCCCCCATTGGCTGTGGGTTTGCCATACACAGCTCTTATTATTTTGAGGTATGTTCCTTCAATACCTATTTATTGAGAGTTTTTTAACATGAAGGGATGTTGAATTTTATCAAAGATCTTTACTGTGTCTATTGAGATACTCATGTTGTTTTTGCATTGACCATATATTATATTCACATTATATATGTGTGTATATATCTATAAATGTTGAATATATGTATTTTTGTTATATTGAAGTTTAACAAAAAAAAGTTAAATACATAGATATTAAGTGTAAGTGTGATAAGCTTTGAAAAATGTGTGCTAGCAAGATGTACAAAATTTCTATCACCTAGAAGTTTCCTTCCCCCACAGACAACCTCTATCTCTAAAATCTACAGCCATACTCTGATTTCTTTCCCCGTAAGTTAATTTTTCTTTTCTTTTCTTTCTTTTTTTTTTTTTTTGGAACAGAGTCTGGCTCTGTCCCCCAGGCTGGAGTGCAGTGGCGCCATCTCGGCTCACTACAAGCTCCGCCTCCCGGATTCACGCCATTCTCCTGCCTCAGCCTCCCGAATAGCTGGGACTACAGGCGCCAGCCACCACGCCCGGCTAATTTTTTGTATTTTTAGTAGAGACGGGGTTTCACCGTGTTAGCCAGGATGGTCTCAATCTCCTGACCTTGTGATCCGCCCGCCTCAGCCTCCCAAAGTGCTAGGATTGCAGGCGTGAGCCACTGGGCCCGGCCAATTTTTCTTATTATAAACTTCTTATAGATAAAACCACAGATTATATATGTTTTTTAATTGATTTATTTTGCTCAGTATGTTATTTTGGGATTCATCCATATTGTTTCATGTGTCAGTGGTTTATTCCTTTTCACTGTCAAGTCGTATTCCATTCTATATAACTATTGTTTTCATTTGGGAACTTTTATGAATAAAGTTGCTAAGAGTATTCTCATACAAAGATTTTTATGGAAATATGTCATTAATTCTTATGGGTTAATTGATAAAATTATAGAAGTACTGGGTGATAGAGAAGTTTCATTTTTTCAATAAGAAACTAAAAACCATTTTCCAAAGGGGCTATACCATTTTACATGATCACCAGACATGTATGAGAGTTCCAGTAGCCCTACATCCTTATCCACATTTGGTGATGTCTTTTTAATTTTAGCTCTATTGCGGGTGTGTGGTAGTAACTCACTGTGGTTTTATTTTTAATTTTCTTGAAATGCAATAATTTTGAACACTTTTAAATGTACTAATAGAACATTTATAAATTTACCTTTGTGATATATCTCTTCAAGTCTATTGTGCATTGCGTACTGGTTGTGTCTTTGAGTTATTGAGTTGTTGTATTTCTTTATATAATCTAAACATAGTTCTCTGTCTCTTTTTTTTATTGTAAAGATTTTCTTCCAGTCCATGGTGTGTTTATGCATTTTCATAATGGTGTTTATAAATGAGCAGATTTTTATTTTGATGAAATTCAAATTTTTATGATTAGTGCTTCTTTGTCATATCTCACACATCTTTGCTACTCTAAGATGATGAAAATATGTTTTATATATGCTTTTATAAGCTTCATAATTTCAGCTTTTATAGTTAAGTTTATGAGCCATTTCAAATTAATTTTGAGTATAATGTGTAGGATGTTCAGAGGTGTTTTTTTTTTTTTTTTTTTTTAAAAGGAGTATCTAGATAATCCAAAATAATTTGTTGAAAAGTATTTTCCCACTGAAATTCTTTGGCATATTTGTTGATAAGCAATTGACCACATAAGTATGGGTATATTTCTGAATTCTCTACTCTGTTCTATAGACTTATCAGTCTTTATGCCAATACATTATGGCAACATGGTTTTGTAATAAACCTTGAAATCAGACACTGTGAGTCCTTCAAAATTGTTCTTTATATCAAGAGTGATATATATGTATACACACATACACACACACATATGGAAGAGCAGGTGGATGAGGATATGGAGGAGGAATGGGAGCAAGGGGGAGGAATGAGAAAGGAGGAAGAAAGAGGAGGAAGGAGAAGGAAAAGGAAGATTATTACAAACAAAAATTCTTCATGAAAATAGATGCAAAATTCCTTAACAAAATTGAAATAAATCTAACCTAGCATATATAAATTATACATTCAAAACGAAAGGCACAGTCAGAATGTACTTATTTTGAATCCATGTTTTAGGTATAATTATATCACTAAATGTAGAAGTATTGTGAGCTCTTGTCATGCATAAGACACTGTCAATTCAAAGATAAAATTGCCAATCCATCCTTGAATAACTCACGGCACTTGTTTTTACTTTTGAAAAGACAATACGTAGGTACGTAAATTAAAGACACAGGATAGAGAGCGCAGAGATCGGCCCACGCAAATATAGTCAACTGATCTTTAACAAAGGATCAAAGGCAATACAATGGAGCATAAATAATCTTTTCAACAAATAGTGCTGGAACAACTTGGCATCCAGATACAAAAAAGAAATGAATCTAGACACAGACCTTACATTTTTCACAAATATTGACTCAAAATAGATCACAGATTCAAATGTTAAATACAAAACTCCTAGAAGATAACAAGAGAAAATCTAGATGACCTTGGGTTTGGCAATGGCTTTTTTTGATACAATATCAAAGACATGATCTATGAAAAAAATAACTGATCAGTTAGGCTTTATTAAAATTAAGAACTTTTGCTCTGCAAAATACCCTTTCAAGAGAATGAGAAGAGAAGCCACAGACCAGGAGAAAATATTTGCAAAAGACATATATGGTAAAGGACTCTTATCCAAAATATACAAAGAACTTTAAAAACACAACAATAAAATGAACAACCCAATTGAAAAATGGAATGGGCAAAAGATCTGAACAGACACCTCACCAAAGAAGATGCACAGATGGTAAATAAGCATATGAAAAGATGCTTAACATAATTGTGAATTAAAACTACAATGTGATACCACTATAACCATATTTGAATTGCCAAAATTCAATATGCTGACAATACCAAATGTTCTTGAAGATGTGCAGCAACAGGAACTCTTACTCATTGCTGGTGGGAATGCAAAATTGTATAGCTAAGTTGGAAGAAATTTTGACAGTTTCTTTCAAAACTAAACATACCCTTACCATACGATCCACCAATTGTGCACAAAAGAATAGAAAACATGTCCACACAGAAACCTGCATATGAGTGTTGATAGCAGTTTTATTCATAATTGTCAAAACTTGGAAGCAACCAAGATGTCCTTCAGTAGGTGAATGGGTAAATAAACTGTGGTACATCCAGACAATGGAATATTATCCAGCACTAAAAAGAAATGAGCCATAAAGCTGTGGAAAAATATGGAGGCAACTTAAATAAATAAATGCATATTACTACATGGAAGAATCCAATCTGAAAACTTGCTGTGTGATTCCAACTATATGACATCCCAGAAAAGATAAAATTATAAAGACAATAAAACAATCAGTGGTTGCCAGGAGTTAGGGGTGACAGAGGGATGAATAGACAGAGCGTGGGGGATTTTTAGGGCAAAAAAACTCTTCTGTACTTTACTATACTGGTGATACATGTCATTATACATTTTTTCAAAACCATAAAGTGTGCAAAACCAAGTGAACCTTAGTGATACTATGGACGTGGGTGATGCTATATCAATGTAGGTTCATCAGTTATAACAAATGTACCACTCTGATATGGGATGTTGATTATGAGGGAGGTTGTGTTTGCATGGGGCAGGTGGTATTTGTGAATTATCTGTACTTTTTAGTCAATTTTACTATGATCCTAAAATTGCTCTAAAAAATAAAATCTGTAAAAAAAAAAATAAAGACAATGCATATTCACTGGCCATTGAGATTAAAGCCCAGCCAAGGTAGTCCCAATTTAACAAGGCATGGAATTATTAATAGATAATACGAGCTTATAATTGAGGAACAGAAGAATGTGTTAATTTTGTTTTGAAAACAAGTTTCTTGATACATATGAAGCAATTAAATGATGACACAAATGATGATACACTTGTAATGAAATATGTACATTATTTGCTAAATGCTTTATGAGTTCATAAAAATGTGAAATAAATGGGCAGAAAGACTTGTAGCAGCTAAACACTTAGAGAATATTTGAATAGATAAAGGAAAAGGAGTATCTCAAGAATTTAGGAGAGAATTATCCTCATCTCCAGGATTTTGACTTATGAATTTGAATAGATATTGATACCTATTTTCTATCAAGAGAAATAAATGACCCTTTATTCTCTTGCTTGGCTGTGGTACATTCTGAACCATTTTGCAGCAGACTTCTCTTAATAGAATGTTTATTTATTATTTCCATTTTGAAAAGAATTTTCCTATGAATTAACTTTAAAATATCTCTAGAAAAATCTCCTAAGATCTGTGCTGAGGTTTGCATAAGAAGTCAATCAGTTCTAATTCATAAGAATTAATGTTTTGAGTAAATACATGACATACTTAATTATGATGTGATGTTTATTTCATTATATAGATTCCTACAAATAAGAAGTAAAAAGGAATGTTCAATATATCCTTCCAATATGCAGTTTGGGGATTCTCAGCTGCCAAAACAAAGACTGATTCAATCCCTTGGATCAACCACCATGAAACTTATTTAATAAGAACTGCTACAGTCTCATGATTTGTGGATTTTGAACACCTTCTCACTCAACCCATTTTTTCCTTTGACTGGAGTAGTTCACGGCAAAATGCCTCATGTTTTATATTCTTTAGGCTTTTTTTTTTTTTTTTTGGCTCTTCTGTCCCTTTATTCCCTCTTTCTCACTCACTTAGGAAACTGGAAAGGGACAAGAAAAAAAGGTATCATCATACTTTCTTTATTCTGTAAGTCCTATTTCCTTGGCCAGTCTGAGCTGTCAAAGATCAGTTTACACAGAATTGATGTACATCTTCAGGGGCGCGCTCACATCCTTTCCTTCTTTAAGCATGTTAATATCAGGATTATTAGATGAACTGTTCTGGACTGTGATACATTTAGGAAAGATCTGTGTCCTGCTCAAGGTCTAGAGACTTATATGTCAGCTTTCAGATTCCTCCTTCATCTTGCTCTAGATTTTATAGCATTTTGCCGGTGTTTCAATTTTGTGGTTTGGGACTGTGGTAGTTCTCTTGTTTGAAAAAAAGATGAACTTTTACTTCCTTCTGTATCTTGTTCTTTCTGTTGTTTTCAGGGGATTTCAAAAAGGTCTATAGTGTAAAAATGCCGTTACTTCATGTTTAATGATATCTCCAATCTTTCAGTTTATTTTTATTTATTTATTTTTTTTTTCAGACAGTCTTGCTTTGTCGCCCAGGCTGGAGTGCAGTGGTGCGATCTTGTCTCACTGCAACCTCCGCCTCCTGGATTCAAGCAATTCACCTGCCTCAGCCTCCCGAGTAGCTGGGATTACAGGTGTGTGCCACCACACCTGGGTATTTTTTTGTATTTTTAGTAGAGTCAGGGTTTTGCCATTTTGGCCAGGCTGGTCTCAAATTCCTGACCTCGGGTGATCCACCCGCCTCAGCCTCCCAAAGAGCTGGGATTATAGGCATGAGCCATTGTGCTTGGCCATTTCAGTTTATTTTTTAAGCAGTAAAGTCAGCTATGCCAACAGAGATTGCAGCAAGTGTTTGAACATTACTTTATTCAGATATTATGCATATTCTATTCCTGTGTGAATGTTGCATGTGTCCTCATATGCCATTGTGATTTTGTAAATCCTTCTGTTTTCTTACCCTTGAACACAAAGCTTCTCCCACTAGTATTTTCCTTATTTTATTCTAATATAAATTAGTACATGTGTCCAAATTTGGAAGGTCTCTTGAAAGATCAATAAAGACCAATACCTAGCAATGTAAAAGCAGCGTTATGGGATTCTGGGAATATAGTGGAGAAAGAAGAACTAGGAATCTCTCTTTCCACTGAGATAACACTTAACTGACAGAATATATCTAATATAAGTATTTTGGAACTCTTGGGTCTATTAAAGGCTTGAAACTTCCATGGGAATGCTTGGACAGTAAATTATAGTTAATTTCAATCAATGTCAGCTATAACAGTTACCCATCCCTTACTCTATCCCTATGGCAGGCAGCTGTGCACACATTCCTAAAGCAACCTGCACACAGCTTATAAAAGCCATGGTCCAGGAGGTGATGGTGAAGCAAAAAGGACTCTGTCCTCCAAATATCAGGGATATGTGCTGTGATCACTGATTGTTGCTTTTGATCACAGAGTGTAGACAAAGAGAAAGGCAATCATTGTTGTTGCATCTCCTACTATTGTTGCAAGCCCCTTCTCTTGCTGAAGTAGATTCCATAGGACTGAAGGGTTCAGTATCCTTTCCTTTATCCTCTTTACTTTTCTTTTTCCCCTTTTGAGAGACATTAAAGACTAGGACAGTCGAAAGTAGTTGCATCTACTGGAAAAAAATAAAAATGACCACGCATACCTAGGGGAAAATGTAGGCTCAGAAAAGTACTGAGAAGAACTTATGCTTACATGTCAGGCTTATCCTTGGCACACAGACAGCCTGTAGTTATCAAAACAAAGACAAAAACAAGGAAAAGCAAAAGCAAAACCCCACAGCAAACCCTGGGAAAGAGGGAGAATTTCCAGAATTATCACATATTTAAATTAAATGTTCAGTTTTCAACAAGAACAAAAAATCACAAGGCACACAAAGCAACTAGAAATTACAGTCCATTAAAAAGAAAGAAAGAACTCAAAAGAAACATTCCCTGAAAAAAAGACCCAATGGCAAATCTACTAGATAAAGGCTTTAAAGCTTTTATCTTAAAGGTGCTCAAAGGACTAAAGAAAGATGTGAATAAAGTCAAGAAAACAATGAGTAGGTAAAAGTAAAATATTGATAAAGAGGTAGAAAACCCAAAATGAAACCAATAAGAAATTCTGGTGCTCAAAAATATAATAACTGAAATAGAAAATTTACCAGAGGAATTCAAAAGTAGATTTAAACAGGCAGACAAAAGAATCAGTGAGCTTGAATATAAGGCAAGGAAAATTATCACATCTGAGGAATAGAAAGAGAAAAGTAATTAAAGAAAAGTGAACAAAGCCTAAAGGAATTCTGGGATACCATCAAACTGACCAAAATATACATCGTAGAAGTCCAAGATGGAGAAGAGAAAGAGAAAAGGTCAGAGAGAATATTTGAAGAAATAATAGCTGAAAATTCTCCACATTTAATGAAAGACATGAATATAAACATACAAGAATCTCAATGAATTCCAAGTTAGATGAAATCATAGAGACCCACATCAAGACACAATTTGATCAAACTTATAAAAGCCAAAGTGAAAGAGAATGTTAAAAGAAGCAAGAGAGAAGTGACTCATTACATACAAGTATCCTCAATAAGATTATCAGCAGATTTCTCATCAGGAACATTGAAGGTCAGAAAACAGTGAACTAATATACTCAAAGTACAAAAAGAAAAAAAAAACCCATCAACCACGAACACTATATCTGGCAAAACTGTCTTTCACAGGTGAGGGAGAAATTAAGACATTCCCGGATAAACAAAAGCTGAAAGAGTTCATTACCACAAGACCTGCCCTGAAAGAAATGCTCAAGGGAATCCTGCAGGGTGAAATGAAAGGACACTATGTATAACCCAAAACTGTGTGAAAATTAAAGTTCTCAATAAAGGTAAATACATGGACAAGTACAAAAGCTATTACTATTATAACAATGGTTTGTAATTCTTTTTGTTTTCCTATATGATTTAGGAGACTAACACATTTTAAAAAAAATATTCTAAGAGCTAGTATTATTGTAACTTTGGTTTGTAATTCCACATTTTTTTCTACATAATTTAAGAGACTAGTGTATTACAAATTATTAGTTTATGTTTTGGGGCACATAATGTATAAAGATGTAATTTTGCGACAACGACCAAAAGGAGTGGGTATAGAACTGTTAAAGAAGCAGAGATTTTGTATTTTATTGATGTTAATCTTGTATAAATTCAAATTAGAGTGTTATAACTTTAGGATGTTAAATGTGATCCCCATGGTAACCACACAGAAAATAACTATAGAATATACAAAAAAAAAAAAAAAAGGAAATGAGAAAGGAATTTAAGTGCTTACTACAAAAAAATCAACTACACATAAAAGAAGACAGTAATGCAGAAAATGAGAAACAAAATGCTATAAAACAAATTGCAAAATGACAGAAGTAATTCCTCCTTATCGGTAATTTGTTTAAATGTAAATAAATAAATTTCTTTTTTTTTTTTTTTTTTTTTTTGAGACGGAGTCTCGCTCTGTCACCCAGGCTGGAGTGCAGTGGCCAGATCTCAGCTCACTGCAAGCTCTGCCTCCTGCGTTTATGCCATTCTCCGGCCTCAGCCTCCTAAGTAGCTGGGACTACAGGTGCCCGCCACCTCACCCGGCTAGTTTTTTTTTGTATTATTTTAGTAGAGATGAGGAAATTAATTTCTTTAATGAAAGAATAGATGTTGACAGAAGGGGCTAAGAGAACATGCTGCAACTATATGTTGTCTATAAGAGACTCTACAACCAAGGATGCAAGTATACTAAAACTGAAAGAATGGGAAGAGACATTCTGTGCAAATAGTAACCGAAAAAGATCAGCATGCTAATATCAGACAAAGTTCACTTTTGTTTTTTGAGACAAGGTCTCACTCTGTTGCCCAGGCTGGAGGGCAGTGGCATGATCGTAGCTCCTAGGCTTAAATGACCCTGTTTCCTCAGCTTCCTTAGTAACTAGGATTACAGGTTCATACTAACTTGCCTAGTTATTTTTTAAATTTTTTGTTGAAACGGGTTCTCATTATATTGCCCAGGTTGGTCTCAAACAATCCTCTCATTTCAGCCTCCGAAGGTGCTGAGGTTATAGGCATAAGCCACAGTGCTTGGCCTCAAAACGGATTTTAAATTTAAAAAGGATAAAAACACATAAAGAAAGACATCATATATTAATAAAAGTTTCAATAGAGCAAGGAGATAAAGCAATTATTTACTTTTACACACCTGATAACAGAACATTAAAATACATGAAGAAAAACACAATTGAAGAGAGAAGTAGACAGCTCTACAAATAGTTGGAGAAATCAGTACCCTATAATCATACCAGATAGAACAACCTGACAAAAGATAAGAAAATAGAGGACTTACACAACACAATAAGCTAATTAAATCTAATGGACATATACATAATGCTCTACCCAACAACAACAGCATACACATTCTTCTCAAATTCTCATGAGCCATTTTCCAATATAGACCATGTGTTAGACCAAATATTAAGTCTGAATAGATTGAAAAAGATATATAACATCCAAAATATCTTCTCTAATGACATGGGATGAAGTTGCATATTAATAACAGAAATAAAAATGGACAGTTCACAAATTTGTGCAAATTAATCAACACACTCTTAAACAACCAATGGATCAAAGAAGGTATCACAAGAGAAATGAGAAAATGCTTAGAGATAAATGAAAACAAAAGCAAAACACACCAAAACTAATGGGACATAGTGAAAGCAGTAGTTAAGAGAAAATATATAGCTATAAATACTTACATTAAAAAACAAAAATGTCTCAGGTCAACAACCCAACTTTATAAATTTTGGAACTAGTAGAAGAAGAACAGACTAAACCCAAAGCTGGCAGTTGGAAGGAAATGATAATAATTACAGCATAGAAAAAAAAATAGAAAATAGGAAATCAGTAGAGAAAGTTAATCAAGCCAAAAGTTGGGTCTTTGAAAAGATCAACATTAACAACATGTAGTTAGACTTTCAACTAATAAAAATAGAACTCAAATTATGAAAATCAGAGATGAAAGTGGAGATAATATTACCAATTCCACAGAAATAAGATTATAAGGGAGTATTGTGAACAATTACGCACCAAGAAATTCAATAACCTAAATGAAATAGACAAATTCCTAGAAATACAAGTAAGTTAAACAAGAGATGGAAAATCTCAATAGACCTATAAGTAGTGAGGAGATTGAATCTGTAATAAAAAAAATCCCCTAACCAAGAAAAGCCCTAAACCCAATGGATTCACTTGTGACTTCTACCAAACATTTAAATAAGAACTAACACCAATATTTCTCAAACTTTTTCAAAAAACTGAAGAGGAGGGAATACTTCCTAACTTATTCTATAAGGTCAGCATGATCCTGATACCAAAGCCAGGTAAGAAGACTACAAGAAAAGCAAACTATAGACCAAAATTTTTAATTAACGTTGGTGCAAAAATTATCAACAAAATACTAGCAAGCCAAATTCAGCAGCATATTGAAATACTTATACAATATAATTAAGCGGAATTATTCCTGGAATGCAAGGATGGTTCCTCATATAAAAATAGATCAATGTAATACACTATATTAACATAGTAAAGGGGGGAAACATGATCATCTCAGTTGGTGAAGAAAAGGCATTTGATAAAGTTCAGCACCATTTAATGATTAAGAAAAAAACTTAAAAAACTAAGAGTGGAAGGAAGCTACCTCAACATAATAAAAGCCATATGTGAAAAACCCATAGCAAACACAATACTCAGTGGTGAAAAAAGCTTTTCCTCCAAGATTAAGAGCAAGACAAGGATGCCTAATTTTGCCACTTCTACTCAACATAGTACTGGAAGTTCATCCAAAGGAATTGGGCTGAATAACAATAATAATAGACTGCATAAAAATTGGAAAAGAAGAAGTAAAATTTCTTTGTAGGTGATATGATCTTACATATAGAAAATCCTAAAAATTCCACAAAAACTGTTGAAATTATTAAATGAATTCAGCAAAGTAGCAAGATACAAAGTCAATACATAAAAATCAATTGCATTTCTGTATATTTAATAAACAATCTGAAAAGCAAATTATAAAAACAACTTCATTTACAATAGCATCAATAAGAATAAAACACTTAGGAAATTAACCAAGGAAGTGAAAGACTTGTACACTGAGAAGTATGCAACATTGCTAAAATAAATTAAAGAAGAAAATAAATGAAAACACATCCCAAGTTAGTGGATTGGAAGACTTAATATTGCTGAGATAAAAAACTACTCAAATCAATCCATCAATTCAATGCAATCCCCATCAAAATTCCAATGACTTTTTTTTGCAGAAATAAAATAATCTTAGAAATCATACAAATTGTTAAGAAACTAAAATTGCCAAAACGTTCTTGAAACGGCAAAATTGGAGAACTCACAATTTCTGATTTCAAACTTACTACCTAGCCACAGTAATCAAAACAGTGTGGTAGTGGTATAGGAACAATTATAGCCCCATGAAATAGACTGTAAAGACCAGAAATAAACTTTCGCATGGTCAAATGATTTTTGACCAGAGTGTCAAGTTCATTCAATGGGTAGCGGACAGTCTTTTTAACAATGATGCTGGAAATCTGGATATCCACATGCAAAAGAATGAAGTTGGACCTTTACCTAATACCATATAAAAACTCACTCAAATTGGTTCAAAGATCTAAATGTAAGACCTAAAACTATAAAACTCTTACAAGAAAACAGGTCAAAAACTTCATGGTGTTAAATTTGGTAGTAATTTATTTGCTATGGCAGCAAAGGGTAGGCAACGAGAAAAAACTGATAAACAGGGCTTCATGAAAATTGTAAAAATTTCTGCATTGAGATGATATCAATAAAGTATAAAGGCAAACATAAAATGAGAAAAAAATTGCAAATAATATATCTGATAAGGAATTAAAATCTATAGTATAGAGGAACTCCTAAAATATAACAACAAAATAAACAACCAGATTTAAAAATTGACAGAGAACTTGAATAGACATTTCTTCAAAGAAGATACACAAATGGCCAATACACACATAAAAATGTTCAAAATCTGTAATCATAAAAGAAATGCCAATCAAAGCTATAATGAGATACTGCTTCACAACCATTACAATGGCTACCTTCAAAAACAATAGAAAATAACAAGTGTTGATGAGCATGTAGAAAAACTGAAACCCCTGTAATTGCTGGAGGGAATATAAAATGGTACAGCTGCTCTTGAAAACAGCATGAAAGTTCCTCAAAATTATTTAAATGTAATTACCCTATGATTTAGCAACATTGCTTCTGTGTGTATACCCAAAAGAATTGAAAGCAGGATCTTAAAGAGATATTTGTACAACCTGTTCATAGGAGCATTATTCACCATAGCTAAAATGTAGAAGCAACCTAAGTATCCACTGATGGATGAAAGGATAAGCAGAATTTATATTTTGCATATACAGACAATGGAATGTTGACTTTGAAAGGAAGAAAATTCTCACATATGCTACAACATGAATGAAATTTAAGTATGCTAAGTGACATAAACAAGTCACAAAAATACAAATACTATATGATTCCACTTATATGAGGTACTTAGAGAAGTCAAAATGGATACAAAAACATAGAATGGTGATCCCCAGGGTCTGGAGAGAAAAAAGGGGCAGGGAGTTATTGTTGGACAGATACACAGTTGGTTTCACAAGATGAAAAGGGTTATGGGGATGGATGGTGGTGGTGGTTGCACAACATTATAAATGTATTTAATACTTCTGAACTGTATACTTAAAATGGTTAGGATGGCAAATTTTATGTTATGTTTCTTTTACCATAATAACTTTAAAAAAAGAACCAGGTGCTGTGGCTCACACCTGTAATCCCAGCTACTCGGGTGGCTGAGGTGGGATGATTGCTTGAGGCCAGGAATTTAAGACCAGCCTGGGCAACATAGCAAGATGCCATCTCTAAAAAAAAAAAAAGAAAAGAAAAAAAAAAAGACCTTTACTAACAACTAACTTGCTAGAAAACTCCTCCAAGGAAATAAAGGTCGCAGGGGAGATGGGTGAGATGGGTGTTTTCAGTTCAATTAAAATAGCTTGAATATAGTATTTTCTTCTATAATTCTATATAAACAAATGCCAAATTTGACTAAAATAAATTTTTAAAATTATGATTGATTTGGCCACTCAAAACAATACGTCATGACAACTCATGTTTACAAACAACCTGAGTGTTTTCAAAAGTAAAAGAAATATTATTTGAGAAGCTTGGAAATAACCTTTGCAGACTTTTCTTTTCATTAATTAGATTCTAGACTCTCTTGGCAGTGTCTTACTCAAAAAATAAATAAAGAGAAAAATATAAATAAATGGATAAACTGCAAAAACATAACAAAAAAGGCATACAGCAAATCCAAATGAATAAAATCACCTACATATATGAGAGATAATTGAGATGAAAGACATGGAAATTTGTAGAAAAGTCTAATACACTGACGGCTTTTCCCTCTATTTCTGATCATGAAAACATTAATTAAAATAAGGGAAAGTATTTGAGAAGGGAACAGGGGATGAAGAACCCCTTTAAAAATGTGTCAATTTTATTTTAGCTTCAATCTTCAAAGGGTTTTAAGATCTTCTAATATTCATTGTCAGAATCAATAGCATGGATGAATTTCTACAGTTTCCAATAAATTAAAAGCACATGTGAATGAAAACAGAACATTCATATTTGGTCTTTTCCCAGAAAGCACTGAACTGGTTTGTTGTTTGTTTTTAAAAGTCATCTGCAACAAATGCAATTGAAAATTGAGCAAAAACCCAAAAGGCTTTGCTTCACATGTAGAAGACTGCTCCATGTCTAAAGCTTTATACTGAAGCAATAGCTAAGTTTGTTGATGAAGTGTACATTCAGTTTATATTTCTTTTTTTTTTTTTTTTTTTTTCTGAGACGGAGTCTCGCTCTGTCGCCCAGGCTGGAGCTCAGTGGCCGGATCTCAGCTCACTGCAAGTTCCGCCTCCCGGGTTTATGCCATTCTCCTGCCTCAGCCTCCCGAGTAGCTGGGACCACAGACGCCCGCCACCACGCCTGGCTAGCTTTTTGTATTTTTTAGTAGAGACGGGGTTTCACCGTGTTAGCCAGGATGGTCTCGATCTCACCTGTCTCGGCCTCCCAAAGTGGTGGGATTACAGGCTTGAGCCACCGCGCCCGGCCCAGTATATATTTCTTAAAGCTGGGAAATCTGGCCAGGTCTTAACTTCAAATCAGCTAGTTTTGTGGTCTAAGCTCAGGATCTACTGGACTTCACGCAGGCCACCTCTGCTAATTCAATCTTGCAAGTTGAAAGGATTTGCCCCAATCAAGCTCTAACCTTTAATGTGGGGTTGCTTCTATTATGGATTCTCAGTATTCAGATGAAAGATGCAGGTGATTGAAAGCACAACCGATTTAGTGGCAGAAAAAAAAATGTATTTGAGAAGATAACAATAAGAAAGAAAGTTCATTTGTCTTGACTGTAAACTAAGAAGGCTGTTGTTATGACTGGTTTAAGGCACTATTCTGAATTAGCTACTATTTTGATCTACACAGTAAATAGTTCAGTACTATGGAGAGCATGGCTTAAGTCCTATGCCCAACTTTCTGTATTTTTCTGCCCAGGAGTACCGGTGCCTTAAAACTCTTCAATGTCATTCACCTGTATACCACACCTGAGTTGTCCTCTCAGCCATATTTCACACTCTAAACCTCTCAGCAAACTCATTCTTACAGTGTCCTCAACCTGTCAACAACCAATAGAAACTTATTTTGCTAAGCCTGTAACACACCAAACTTAAATGCTAAAAATACTCCCATGAGGAAGACATACATGATGTTAAGGAATTAGCCCTCTGTTAGAGGAAAAAAATATATACACAGAGTAATGATGGCCAAGATGGTCTGACCATCAGATCACCTGGAATGGTTGTTTAAAATGCAGTTTTCTAAGTAGTACTCTGAGAAATTCTAATTCATTACTTTGAGTGAGGGTGAGGGGGTTGAAGGAGGCGAAAACTGAAAATCTCTAGATTAGTGGGATTCTCAACCCCAGCTATACATCAAATCAACAAAATTTCTAAATATATCAATTCTTAGGCTCTACCCCAGACCAATAAAATCAGGATGTTTGGCAATATAACTTAGGCATTGAAATTTATATGTGTCTTGTCTTGAATCCTGGTTCCACCATTTAACAATAGTGTCATTAAACAAATTCTTCAACTTCTGTAAGTTATAGTTTTGTTTTAATTCTGAAATAGACATAGTAGTATCTATTTCATTGTGCGGTTATGAGGTTAAATGAGGTAAGGTATGTAAGGTATAATGCCTGGTGATGCATAGTAAATAGGTGATAATGGTAGCTAACATTTATTGAATATTTACTATTATGTGATACTGAGCTAAGCACTTTACACGAACTAAAACAACCATTATATTTTTATCTGCATTTTTTTCAGTGAAAGCCTGAGACATAAAATAGTAAAGTGATTGCCCACAGTACACAATTAGCAAGCAGCAGAGCTAGGGTCTAGTACTTGTGACTATTGTACTACATATTTTAGTATATAGTAGCTATTCTTATTGAAAAATAACTGATACTCTTAGTTCAGGCTGTTGTAATAAAATACAACAGATTGGGTGGCTTAACCCACAAATGAGTTTCTTGCTGTTCTGGATGCTGAGAATCTGATATCAGGATGGCAGCATGGTCAGGGTCTTCATGAGGGCCCTAGCTATGGTTTGAATGTAGCCCCCAAAATTCAAGTCAGAAACTTGATACTGAGTGCAGTAGTGTTGGGAAGCAAGACCTTTTGGGACGTGTTTAGGTCATAAGGGTTCTGTCTTCATGAATGGATTAATGCTGCTATTAAAAGTGCTTAGTGGAGTGGTTTCACCTTGTATTCTGCCATTTGAAGACAAAACACTCATTCTTTTTTCCTCTTTCTCTTCTGAAGACCCTCAAGAGATGCCAGCACCTTGATCTTGGACTTCCCAGCCTCCAGAAATATGAGAAATAAATTTTTGTTTTTATAAATTACTCAGTCTCTGGTATTCTGTAATAGCAGAATAAATGATAAATAAGTGCCCTTATATAAAACAGAGGAAACACAAGATTAATTTTGTAACCTTGTGAACTAAAGACAGCCGTTTTCCTTTTATGTACTCACATGGCCTTTCCTTGGGATATACAGGCAAAGATTGGTCTTGTGTCTCTTCCATTTTATATAAGGGCGTTAATCTCATTATGGGGTTCTGTTCTTATGACTTCATCTAACCCTAATTACCCCCCAAAGGTCCCACCTCCAAATACAGTCACAACGGGGATAAGGGTTTCAACATATGAATTTGGGGGTAACATAAACATTCATTGCATAGTATTAATTAAGAATCAGACAATCCACAGTGAAGGTCAAGTGAATGGAGTTGAGAATAATTATGAGGTGAATTCTGAGTTTTATGAATTTAGATGGGTTTTATGAAAATGTCTTTTTCTTCCAGGCTTTGTCATATGAAACCTCTTAAAGTCAAATTTCTGATAAAGAAGAGCCATTTTTTCCCCATACTTTTCAGATAAATCAGCTGAGGCTTAAAAAGAAAAGGAAATTAACTTAGGTTACATAACTGGGAAGTAGTAGAAGGTGGGATATAAGCTTATGTTTGTCCAATTGAATATGTTCCTTTAGATCACTTGAACCCAGGAGGCGGAGGTTCCCGTGAGCTGAGATCACGCCATTGCACTTCAGACCGGGCGACAAGAGTGAAACTCCATCTCAGGGAAAAAACAAACAAACAAACAAAAAAAACTTCAACTACACATTTCTTCCTTTCAAGGTTACATTTCTTTATCTCACATACAATCTGGACTCCTGGGTTTGCGTGATCACAGATAAGAACATTTGCAGAAGAGCCTCATGTCAAGATTCATTTCAATCAGGGATTAAATCTAGTCATTCATTCATTCATTCCACAAATTTAAATCAAAACCCTAAACTAACTTCAGTAATTGACAGAAAGATGTGTCTCCTATCCTCAGAAGCTCATGCTCTAGAGAAACAAGTACAATGTGCTATCCTTGATGGGCCCTCCCTGACATCTTAACAGATCTATGAAGTCCAGTCAACAGATTGCATGACTTCGTGGAATGTTGCTTATTTTTGCTTAATAGCAAAATCAAGGCTGAGTTGCCAGATGGAGCTTAGTACCATTTAATGACCAAGTAGCGCAAAGGTTCTCTCTAGAACAAAATATGGACTTTGCATTTCCTTTAACAAGTTTTTCTTAACATCTTCTCTAGCCTTACAAATAGAAACACATGTCTCTGCCAGTCCCCACATGGGATCCCAGATGAGAAACCTCTCAAGGAGAATAACAAAATGCAGTTGGAATCAGTGTATGAAGCCTCCCAGACACACCCAGCTGGAGTCACCAGGAAGCAGCTGGGAAGAGGCTGACAGCCCACCAGCAATGAGACCACAGGTGATGCTGCTGCCGGGAGGGCATCGACTGTCATCCTCCACTTGCTAGACTTTTCCCTCCTCTCTGCTTTTTATACACTGCTTCCCTGCTCTACAGCTTGCCCCAGAGATGACTTCAACAGAACAGAGTGGCTCTTCCTTACTGGAAACACAGACCCATTGTACTTTTGGCTTTGGCTCTGCGTTGTCTTTCTTCTTAGAGGAGAATAAGGGTGTGACTGAGTCACATGATGGAAAGTAAAGGTACAACCAAAAAGTGTGGCATTTCCTTTTGTTTATGACATTAAATTTCCCTTGGGCTCTACCTTCATGCTGCCTGCTTCTCTAAGGCTGCTCCCAGGGGACAAGTTAATAATTTCAAATACACTCATTTTTGCCTCTTTCAGAGGTAAGAGTTTAACAGGGGACAAAGGATGACTTTTGTATCATGGCATTTCAAACATCAGCAAAATGGTGGAGATGATTTTTCAGCACTCTTGATATTATGTCTGAGTAGCCCTTGTAGAAATTAATGCAAGCTGTGTTTTCACTGCAATGTGCCCTTTCTGTATTCACACGCAGCAAGAGGTTATGCTGATGGAACCTGGCCATGATTTGTGATATTGCTTATTTGCATGTATTAATATAAAATAAAATGCTACTTGCTAAGTAACATTTAAGCCCTCAATAACCTGTTCCTGAACTATTTTTCCAACTCCATTGATCACCACTCCTTGTGATTCAGCCAGCACCTCAATTGTTTGTTTCTATGCTTGTTCAAGGTTTGTAATCCTTAATCCTTTGCTCAAAGTGAGAGTCCGCCTGGCATAAGCGAAAGAGCACTCAACTCAGACAAGCCTGAGTGGGAAACATGACTTAAGTAAGTTAGCAACTTATGCAATATCATTTGTATAACTTTGAGCCTTTAGCATAATCATCTGTAAAATGAAGCTTCCCACTGTGGGATGTTCTTGAAAAGGGTGTTATAAGATATGGAAGCGCTGTGCACAGATGAGGCACTCAATAAAGTTGTTCCATCATTTCTGAGTATGCTAATTTTATTCATCCTTTAAGATGCAGCCCAGATAGCACCTTTTGCATAAAGTGTCCACTGATTGCCTCCCCTGAGATGCAATCTTTCCCTCTTCTCAACTCCTATCTCTCTTTGCCTTTATCAATCATATGGTAAGTGCATTTTTTTATTTTGTATCACAGGGTCTCAGACTGAGACTCTGAAAGTGGCTTGTGCAGAGTGCTTCCTGGGATTCTGTGTGTATGAGTTATTCTGCATGGAGCCTCCCATTGACGACCAAAAAAAGGACTAATCTTGGCTCCTTTCCAATTCTCTGTACATAATTTTGTATTCACATTATGTCCTTTTTCTTGAAGAGGGCCCTGATTTTATAGGTGTCAGTTCCCCCCCCCCAAATCCTGATTAGCACCTGGGGAGGAGGGAGATGAGAGTATGGAGGTACTGCCATGGTGTCTGTCCATATCCCCAGAGCTGAAGGAGTTGTATGAATGAAAGACATTATGGTATTGCAAACAAGTGTGCTCTTTGGGGTCTGATTAACAAAGTATGGCAAAAGTTGAGGAGTTGAGGGAGTATTTGCAATCTAAAAGTTGAGGACTAGCAATGACAGAACCACAATATCCACAATACTCTGGACATACAATTGGCATTTTCTTCATGGATGCTAATATCAGTAGCAACTTCTCATCAAGTCAAATGCCTCCTCTTCAGAGAGTCTTGCTCACTTTTTGTAACCCCTTCCACCAACCTCTGTGTCATCTACCCTATTTGTCACTTTTTTTTAAGAGGCAGGATCTTGCTATTGTTCTATCACCCAGGCTGGAATGCAGTGGTACAATCATAACTCACTGTAGCCTCAACTTCTGGGCTTAAGTGATACTCTGACCTCTGCCTTCTAAGTAGCTAGGACTACAGGCGTGTACCACCATGCCTGCTCCCTTATTTGTCACGATGAAATCACCTGATTTGCCTTTCCTTAACCCTCCCCCAATCACATACACACAAAGTGCCAAGAGTCAGGGGCTTTTCCCAAAGTGTTTATTACTTATCTCTAGAAGAAAGGGGGTGCCTGTCTTACAGGAATTACTCACAAAGTATCTGAGGGGTGAATAAATGTGATGACTGTTCAAGGGGCTTTATAAGAAGATGATGAAAATAAAGGAAGCCAATATAGAAGAAGAAAGGCAGGATCAAGACCTCATAGTAACGGGAGCTCACAACCTGGTTTGTGAACATATGGAAGGCACTCCTTAGGATCTCCCAGAAATGCTTGACGGGGATGCTTCTTGTCTGCAGTTCCCACTGGAACAGGTGGGATATCTCAGTCCTCACTGGCTGAAACCTGGGGCAATTAGGTTATATGCATACTTGAGTTTTTTCCATGGATCTTATCCTCTCTATTAAACTCTTAGGAGAAGGTAGGACAATCCTCAAATTGCCCAGAGGACCTAATACAGGGTCTTGTGTGTTGATAACTTAAGTGTCCATCAACAGTTGACTGGATAAATTGTGGTGTATATATATACACCATGGAATACTATGCATCCATAAAAAACATGAAATCATGTCCTTTATAGCAACATGGATGGAGCTGGAGGCCATTATCGTAAGTGAACTAATTCGGAAACAGAAAGCCAAATACCATAGGTTCTCACTTGTAAGTGGGAGCTAAGCAATGGGTATACATGGGCATAAAAATAAGATAAATGACACTGTGGACTCCAGAAGAAGAAAGGGTAGGAAGAGGTAAGGGTTGAAAAATTACTTATTGAATACAATGTTCACTATTTGAGTAATGTGTACACTAGAAGCCCAATCCCCACCAGCATACAATATACCCATGTAATACAGATGCACGTGTACCCTCTGAATCTAAAACAAAAGAATTGTTAAAAATATGTACAAATAAAGAATGAATGAATGAGAGTAGAAGAGAATATCCTATCTTGTTCCATATAGTCTGTGTTAGAAAAAGCAATATAATAAACCAGAAGTGTTCAGTTGTTAAAAGGGTTGAAATTTTTCAACATGAATATGTTATATAAAAGATTTCTATTAGAAATTCCTTAGAAGGCATCTATTAGAAGGTGGTGTCCCTCGGCTGTGAAGTCTAAAATTCTCGTTTGCCACAAAATGACATGGTACACAAATGTAAATAAGTATAACTGGTAACTTAGCAACCACAAATATTTACAAATATGGAAGTCAGGCTCCATCAAAATGTCAGGGTAATTATTGGCAAATTGTATATCATGTAAATGTTTTGCAGCCATGCAAAATGAGCATTCTTGTAGGGGGCTGCCACAACTGCTCTTCACTGCTGTCTAAAAGTGTCACTTAGTCTCTTGAGTTTTGTTGGGTTGAATTAATGGGACATAAAATTATTTTACAGAACAAGTGGGTATGTAATTTACCACATGCTTTTCCACAGGGGTCTTCCACTTAGTTGTCATGGGGGTTAGCCTAGTTAAAATGCTGCAGAAATCAGCATTGTTTACTAGATAATCATTCTCAAAAAACCAGTCAATTTTTTTTTTTTAAGGCAGGGAGTCTAGAAATTTTGTAGTTAAAAATATTTTTGAAAATTTACTCTTTTCTGAATTATATTTGTAGAAGGAATCTTGTATTGTTTACTTTAACTGTCTTCAGAATTAGTTTCAAAGATTCTTTTAAGGTATGTATGTGCTTTTTTAAAAAAAGAAAGAGAGACAAAGGGCAGGAAAAGGACAAGGAAGGACAGGGAGGAGTAGAGAAAGATGGAAGGAAAGAATGAAAGAAGGAAGGAAGAGAGGGAGGGAGGGAGGCAGGCAGAGAAAATGAAAGAAAAAGAAAATGAAAGGAAGGAAGGAATAGGAAGAAAATGAAAGAAAGAGAAAGAAAAGGAAGGAAGGAATAGGAAGAAAATGAAAGAAAGAGAAAGAAAAGAAAAAATAGAAAGAGAAAGAAAAGAGAGAAGGTTGAGCATATGTGTATGATGAGTAAGAGCGGATGGAAAAGTTAATACTAAGCTACATGTCCTTTATTTTGTAAATCTGAATGATGCCAAAATGGGTAAGCAAAATAATTGCATGACGTGCCAATTAATACTTGAACTAGAGACAGAGGGATTAACTGAATTTCCTACCCAACTGATTGGGGTGTCAGAGGGGGGGACCTCAAATAACATTATAATTAAATTTACACACAATTTTACACTCCCTATATCTTATAAAATTAATTTAGTCTCAAGGAGGTCTCAAAAATAAGATGTATTCTAATTTTCCTGTGATCCTACATCTCCTCTATGATGGAGCTTACAGTTGGAGCCAATTTATCTAGCCTTTCGCAGTATTTCAAATTCTTGTAGAGAAGAAGCTTTTTCTGCCAAGATTCACACCAAAGCAACTTGATAGTCTTGTCCAAGAAGGATCAAATGTGAAACTGGACGACAATGAAAACTGTGCAATGTGCCCGTTTCTCTGCAGCCAGTCAAGTGCAAAGAAATCTGTGTCGTTGATTTTGGGAGGCTTTTCAAATGTTCAGAGAAAACAGTTGAGCACAGGACTTCTGGCCTGCAGTGTTGCCTCACTATTTGTTTTCTCCTCTAAAACTCTAGGGGGAGAATGAAAAGGCAAACACAGCCATCCCACCCCTCCTTTTTAAATGGGTAGCCATGCCAGATATTCTGAGTAACTTATTCAGCCCAAGGCTAATAAGCTGAACAACTTGTTTTGGCTAGACATTCCTCATCTCCATATGGAACTGCTTGTGTGAGTTTGGGGACTATTATGTGGTCAAAGGGAGGATGTTAAACCAAGAAAAAAAATTCTCAGCACTTTCCTTTTCTCTCTTATAAATCCACTTTCAAGGCTGAAGTAAACTGCATGGATTGCCCAAATCCTTAGGCGGAAGACATCACAGAATATCACATAAGCACCATCTTTAATAGGTTTGAAGGCATGCCTTTTACATTGGGCTAAATTTACTGATAAATCCACCATATCTAACCTTGCCTACTTTGAACCTAGACTTGGGGCCTTCTTTAGAAAGAAGGCATATTTTCACCGAACCAAAGTAAATCTTAATTACGTATTTGCTTACCATGGAGAGCTATTTTGCTTCTGAATGGGAATCTGTAACCGATAAAAGGTAGAAAGTAGGTTGATTTGGTATATTTTTATAGAAATCTATCAGAAGTTGTATTTGAAAATGGGAAAAAAAGACATTCTCAAAGTTTTAGATAATTGTGAGGTTAGTAGAGTTGGTTATTTAGTGTCCTTTATGTAGCATTTCAGGGGAATGATTTAGAATATTCTCTGATGCTTTCTTAAAACACTGGGTAGGGTCCTACCTCAGCAGACTGATTCAGTAGTTCTTAGATAAGACTGTTTCCTCTTGACTTTTAAAGGTTCATAGATTATTTTAAAAATTACTCCAAAGTCCAAAGAGTTGAGGTTTATTATTCCTTAAAATTTATTTATAGTTTTCCATTAAGGAATTATTCCAGGGAAGTCAACGGATTTTCCAGGCTCTGCAGTGAGGTGGTAGGCTTCAGTGAGAGGTGCTGTGAATTCATTCACTTCTTCATTTATCTAGTTATTCATTGAGAAAACATGCACTGAGCAGTTTTTATCTGCTAATCAATGAGTTATAGTGCTGAGGATATAAATAGGCATGACTACTATAATCACAGCACCATAAAGTCTGTTCCCACTGTGTGGCTGCTTTGACAAGTCAGACTGAGTAACTGTCCATGATACCAACTTCCTAGAGAGATCTGATAGTGAAAGGCCGCTACTATACATTTCATCTTCCATCTCAAAGATCAGAAAAAGTACACATGACTGCATAATTATGAGGTAAGTGCCCAAATATTTCTGTTTTGTGCTATGCTTTTCAAATTGTGTTTATATGAAATATAACCTACATAGAGAAAAGACACAATCTTTGTGCTAGTTAAATAATTTTCAAGCAAACACCCATTAACTCCACTTAGGTTAGATAGAACGTTACAAGCTCCACAGAAATATCCTTCACCCAAGTGTCCCTTTAAATCAAAATCCCTTTCTTCCTCAGAAGTAGCCACTCTTCTGACTTCTGAACTTTATTTGAATAGAGTTATACTGTATGGTTTCTTTGGCATCTTGATACTTGCACTTAATATTGTATTTTTAAAATTAATTCATGTTGTCACATGTAGTTCTAGTTTGCTGAATTTCATTGCTTTATAATATTCCATTGTATGAACTTGCTGCAATTTATCTAGCCATTCTATTGACGGGCATTTGGGTGCTTCTAGTTTTTGGCTACTACAAATGTTGCTGCTTGCAGTGGAATTGTTGGACTATAGGCCATGCTTACAGTCAACTTTCACACAGACTGCCAATTGATAGTTCATACTGCAGAAATCAAATTTACACTCTGATGAGCAGCTTGAGAATTCCTATTGCTCCACATGCTTGCCAACATTAATGTTGTTGAAGTTGAGAACTTTTAACCAATCTGAAGAGTGCAAGTTGTTCTCCTATAGCACCTTTCTGAGGTTGTTTAGCTTTGTCACTCATATTTAACTATTTATTCCATTGGGAATTTATTTTTGAATATGATGCAAGAGCGAGCCTAATTCTGTTTTTTACATAGATGCTCAATTTCTGGTTTTTCCATTTATTGAAAGGCCTTTATTTCTCCACTGATATACTGTGTCACATCTGTCATATAGCAAGTGTCAATACTCACACACACACACTTCTTCATTTCACCTCTCTTTTTCTATCTCCATGTCAATTCACACTGTCTTGGTTAGAATAGCTTTAAGTCTGGTATCTAGAATTTCAGACCTGCTACCTTGTTTTCCTTCTTCAACATCTTAACTACTCTTATCACTTTATATTTCCATACGTATTTCAGAATTAGCTGTCAAGTACTTTAAAAATCCTTTTGGGATTTAATTCATATTACATTGAATTTATAAAACAGTTTGAAGAGAATTGACCCAAATTTAGTCTTTCCATCCTTCAGTTTATTACATTTCTCCATTTTTAGGTCTTTTTAATATTGCTCAGTGAAGTTTTATAACTTTCTTCATATATTTTGCACATCTTTTGTTAGATTTATTACTAGTTTCTTAGTGTCTGGATGCTATTTGAAATAGTATGTATCTATTTTTATTGAGGTATACTTTACACACAAATTATTTTTAAATATACTATTTTAGCTAACAAATATAGTCATGGAGCTGTCACTATCAAGATAAAAAAAAGTATTTCTGTTGCTTCCTAAAATTGACCTGTGATACTTTGTGATATCATTTCCACTCCTAGCCTCTAGTTGATCTAAATTCTGTCCCCAACATTTTGTCTTTTCCAATATATCATATAAATGGTATACAGAATGTAGTTTTTTTGTGTTTGGCTTTTAAAATTAACATAATGCTTTTTAAATCCACCATACTGTTGTATATATCACAATTTATTTCTTATTATTGCTAAATAGTATTCCAATGGTATAAAGGTACCACAATTTATTTATCCATTCCTCAGGTGATAGACATCTGGATTGTTTCCATATTTCAGTGATTAAAAATACAGCTGCTATAAACATTTGCAAATAGTCCTCTCTGTGAACTTAAGATTTCATTTCTCTTGTGTAAACCTAAGGGTGGAGTTATGGGGTCATATATTAAGGTGATGCGTAACCGCATTAGAAACTGCCGAACTGTTTTCCAAAGAAGCTATAGCTATTTTCTTACTCAACAGCAACATATGAGAGTTCCAGTTGCTCTGCATCTTTGACTTGACATTGTCAATTTGCTTAATTTTGGTCATTTTAGTAAGTATATAAATCTCATTTATGCTTTTAATTTTCAATTCCTTTATGATTAGTAGTGTTGAGCATGTTTTTATGTGCTTACGCATATCTCTTTTTAGTGAAGTGTCTGCTCAAATCTCTTGCTTATTCTTTTGATTGGGTTGTTTATTGTTATATGATTGTGAGAGTTCTTTATGTAATATAGATACCAGTCCTTACAAATAGGTGTTTTGCAAATGCTTTCTCCTAGTTTTTACCTGGTATTTTAATTTTCTTAATGTATTGTGAACAGCAGAAGATATTTATTTTGTGGAAGAGTACTTTTTCGTGTTTTTTTTTAATTGTTGTGTGGGTATGTGTGTGCCCTATTTATGAAACCAATACTTAGCACAAGATCATAAAGATTTTCTTCTGTTTTCTCCTAGAAATTTCACATTATTAGGTTTTGCATTTAAGTCTACTTCAAATTAAGTTTTGCATATTGTGTGGAGTACAGACTGGTTCATTTTTGCATGTGGATGTGTATTAGTCCATTTTCATGCTGCTGGTAAAGACATACCCAAGACTGGGCAATTTACAAAAGAAAGAGGTTTAATGGACTTATAGTTCCACGTGGCTGGGGTGGCCTCACAATCATGGTGGAAGGTGAAAGTCATGTCTCACATGGCGGCAGACAAGAGAAGAGAACTTGTGCAGGGAAACTCCCTTTATAAAATCATCAGATCTCAAGAGACTTATTCACCCTCATGAGATTAGCATGGGAAAGACCTGCCCCCATGATTCAATTACCTCCCACCAGGCCCCTCCCACAACATGTGGGAATTGTGGGAGCTACAATTCAAGATGAGATTTGGGTGGTAACACAGCCAAACCGTATCAGGATGTCCAAGAGTTCCTGCAAGATTTGTTGACAAAACTATTCTTTGTTCATTGAATTGCCTTGACACTCTTTCAAAAATCAATTGAGCATCTGTATGTGTATTTATTTCTGTACCTTATCCTTTTCTGTTGAACTATGTTATTCTTCCTCTAGTGGTACACTGTCTAGGCCACAGAAACTTTAAGTCTTTAACTCAGGTAGTATCAGTCCTCCAAACCTTTCTCTTTCTCTCAAAATTGTTTTATTTTATTCTATTCTATTTCGTTGTATTTCCATATAAATGTGAGAATTATCTTGTCAATTTATATAAGAAGCCTGCTATGATTTTAATTGGGATTGCACTGAATTGCTAGATTAAAATGAAAATAATGAATATTTTTAAAATATTGGCTCTCCCAAATACGTGAACATGGTTTATCTCTCCACTTATGTATCTTTCCCTTGATTTATCCAAATATTTCAGTTTTCAGCATATAAGTGATGTACATATTTTATTGGATTCATCTCTTAATATTTTTATGTTTTGAAGCCATTGTAAAAGGTATTATTTTCTTTCAGTTTCAGTTGTTCATGTCTAGAATGCAGATATTCAGCTAATGCAAGTGTATTAGTCTTGTATACTGTGATCTTGCTAAATCTACTCACTTTTGATAGATTTTCAAAAATGTTCTTGGGGATATTTTTCTTAGATAATCATGTTATATACCTACAAAGATAGTTTTGTTTCCTCCTCTCTGGGCTATATGCCTGTTATTTCTTTTTTTGGATGCTATTCCCAATGGTATATACTTTAAAATATCGTTTTTATTAATTGTTACTTATATAGGGAAATTTTTGTAAATCTATATTTATTTACCTTGTTAAGCTCTCTTATTAATTCTAACAATTTGTTTGTAAATGTTTAGCTGTTTTACACAGACAATTATGTCACCTGCAAATAATAATGATTTCACTCTTCCCTTTCTAGAACTTATTTTACTTATTCTTGCCTTGCTCATGGGCTAAGAACCCCAGTGTAATGTCAAATATAATAGTAATGAAATGCAAACTTGTTTTGCTTTTTATTTTAAACAAAAATCTTTAAAATATTTACCATTAAGTAGGATGTTCGTTTTAGATTTTTTTGTAAAACTCTTAACAATTTAAGAACATTTTCTTTAGCTCCTAATTATTTGCCAAGAGCTTGGAACAAAGATTTTCCAATATTTCAAAACGGATGTTATAATAAAAATATTGTCAATAAATGTATCATTTACATAAATTTGACAAATTTGTAGTCACGAACTTAACAAAATTGACACACAAAAATAGATAATCTGAACAGTTCTACATAATCTTCTAATAATTATATATATAAAATTTAAAATATTCTCAATTAGAAAACTCCAAACTCTGATGGCATCACTGGTGAATTCCACCAAATAAGTGAACAAAGAATAATATCAGTATTATGCAAATTCTTCAAGAGAACAATGAAAGAGAATACTCCCAACTGGTTTCATGAAGCCAGCAAAACTTGACACTAAAACCTGGCTAAAACATTAGAGGAGAGGAAAAGTGTGACCAATCACAAATGTGAAAATGGAATCAAAATTTCTACGCAGACTATTAGCAATCCAATTCAGCAATATATGAAATGATAATGCATTTGTTGGGGGACAATTCTTAGTGAGTCTCTTCCATTTATGTGTGTCTTATGAACAGAAGTACTGACTGACATTTTTTCCAGGCTATCTCGGCAAGAAAAAAACTTTGAACAGAGTTGGTATCTCCTCCTGATACTAATTTTGCTGCTGAGCAAAGGCAAGCATGCAGGACAAGTGTGGTTCTGACCATTATAAAAGATTTAAATTCCTTACAATCAAGGTTTCTCTCCTGTAATGTAGGGATATAAATGATGTTACAATAGGCAATAGGGTCAAGTATGTCCCAGGATTCAAAATGGATTGCTCCCACTCTTAGTGCCTTTCTGCCGCAATAGTAACTACCTCCAACACACCTAGACTCCTGAGAGTTTTCTATGACTAGACCAAGTGTGAAGGGTTGTGGCCAACAGGTTTGGGGAAGACCTCTCAGAATAAACTTAAAGTATGTGCATATATACATCTCATGAAAATTCTTACCAGAAAGTCTCTAGTACAGTGGTTCTTCATAACCAGAAAGATAAAAGATGGTATGCCCTAGCAGTAAGAATTAAAGGACCAGGAAAGAAAAAGTTTATTCATGGATCCAACAACATAGATTAATTCTTATGTTCTGTACTCTAAAGACTTGGTTGATGGAACAACATAAAGGCCCAGTCCCTGTGTCCCCATTTCAGGACAAAATTGCAGGGCCATTCCAGATTTAGAACTCCCTACAGGGGCTGGCCAAGGACTTTGCATGATTGTTTCACAACTTCCTTCCAGTTCTCATCCTTTCACCCATCCAGAGGTGATGGTTCCCAGAGCACCCTTCAATGAACATCCTACACACAAACCTATCTCCGAGTCTACTTTTCAAGGAATCTAATTTATGACACAGGTTAGACACAAGCTGGATTTGAGTTTTATTTCTCTGTCATGCTATATATAACTCTACAATCTGTGGTGTTTCTGAAAACTTCATCGTGGAATCTTATGCAATATTGCTCCTGAACAAGGAGCAGACTTTCGGTAAAATAAGACGTACAATGGGCTAAATTTCATGGAATTCACGAACTTTATCATCTATCTCATTGCAGAGTAAGCCACTTAGATAGAATAACAATGTATGCTCCAAACCAGAAACAACAAATAATATTGTTTCTTTTATAGCCATATCCTAAGCATCTGGAAACCAAGCAGTTGACATAAGAGTGAAAAAATGAACAGGACTATCATGCCAAAATATGTTTGTAATGCGTACCCTCTCTGCTCAAATACTTCAGAGTCACTTTCACATTTACTTGTTTGTTCAAGTAATAACCCATTAATAACTTTTTACGCCATCCTTTTAACTTTTCACTCCATCCTTTTAACTTTTCGTTCTATTGGTTTGGAAGTTTTGTACTTGTGAGATTTATGCTTCCACCATGGAGCAATGCCAACTTAATGATAAACTGAGACTGCAATTTAGGGGTCTTTGTGCCAAAAGATAAATGGCAAAAATTAAGGTTTACAATATTGACTGCGGGATATTCCTAAGTATCCAGAAAAACATTTTGTAACTGTCATACAACGAGAGGCGTTTCAATAGAACCAGCAGACATCTCCAATGCCTCTTGATATTACTGCATCCAGTAATAAAAGTTAAAAATTACTACAACTCTAAATGAACAGCAATATCATGCCACAATATCTTTATAACTCATAGTTTCTCTGCTCCAATAATTCAGTACCACTTTCAAAATTTACTTCTTTCCTCACAATACTACATATTTCTAAGTGAATTCCAACATACTCCCTTCTCTCTTTCTTTCTTTTTTTTCTTTTTTTTTTTTTTTTTTTTGAGACGGAGTCTCGCTGTGTCTCCCAGGCGGCTAGTTTTTTTGTATTTTTAGTAGAGACGGGGTTTCACCATGTTAGCCAGGATAGTCTCGATCTCCTGACCTCGTGATCCACCCGCCTCGGCCTCCCAAAGTGCTGGGATTACAGGCTTGAGCCACCGCGCCCGGCCTCTTTCTTTTTATTTTCATAAACTTAGCACCACTTAACCTTTCTAACTTCCTCTCATACACCTTTATCTGGTAATTAGAGTGTGCATTAGTATAACAGAGTGTCTTTAAATGGTAAATATGTCAGCAACCCAATGTAAGCAAGTAAAATCTTCATTTTTTTCCTAGTGGTAAAGATTTGCTCAATATTTGCTGAAACATGTGGTTATCAGATAGCTGTCTCAAGCCCAGTAATCATCAGCAATAGAGTAGATTATCCCTGTGCTAATCATTCTATTCCCAGCCAAATGGCTTGTTAATTTACCTGATGGCCAGGATTCTGATTGTGATCTCTTAACATATGCTTGAATTCAGTGAAATGCTAATCACTATTACATGTTAGTTAATTTACTAAGCATGCTGTTATAAAAATCCCCATTCTAAAATTCTGTTTTCATATTGGTAGGCCATAGGTTCAAGGTCTGATATTGGTAGTAGATATTCTCAATTTAAACCAAATTGACAAACTAAATATTGATAAATTTCAAGGACCAAGTGACCTCCACCTAACAACTTCTGGGAGAAGAAAACTCACAGTGAAATTACCCAAGTTGTGGCTAAATCTATAACTTGTTATTCTAAAATCTCTGGTCCAGAGGTCAGTCAGATTGCTAACATAACTTACACTTCTCAGTGCATTCCAGAATCGCTTACTTGTTAGAACTAATAATTAGTTTTATTAATGGGACTATTTATGAAGTAAATACATAAACATCAAGCAGTCTTCTATTTATATTATCAATAAGCATTTATTTTATTTAATGAGGGAAAATTATCAACACTAGCAACCTCCTACATATAAAACAAACAAAAAACCTAATGATCCTAGGGGATTAATAGTAAAATGGTGAAGTTATAGTAATAAAGTTCTAGAAATTCCCTGGAAAATAAATATCATAGTTCAGAAGAGAAAACAATATACTTAGAAATCAGTTATAAAATTGATGTATAAAGATAGTCCAATTTCTAACAAAACAAAGTGATAATTTTTATTAACTTGTTAGAATAATTCTTTTAATGACTACATTACTGAATTGTGTTTTACATATCATAAAAATCACTCCTTTCAAGTGCAATAAAATAAATTTTGCTAACCTTACTACCAAAATTTATTTGGTGTAGCCAAAATCCTAAATTAGTTTTAGAGCATCTCATCCCTACAAATAAGATCCCTTATTGCCATTTACAGTTATTTCCCATTTCCACCCCTAGTCTCATGTAACAACTAATCTACTTTCTGTCTCTATAAATTTGCCTTTTCTAGACATTTCATATAACTCAAATCATATATTATTAGATCTCTCATGTCTAGCTCTTTCAATGAATATAATGTTTTAGAGCCTCATCCATGGTGTAGCTTGTGTCAGTAGTTTGTTGCTTTTTATTGCTTAATAGTATTCCATTGTATGGATATAATTGCCAAAATAACTGTGAGCATAACAATGTAATAAATATGTTTAAAAAGCCCAAATATTTTGAAATTGTAAAAGACAGGAAAATCTTGGCCAAGTGACAATACAAACTATGATAAAATAAATTATGTGATATTGTTGCAAGAAATGGCAGACATATAAATTTAGAAAATTATAATATTTGCACCTAGAGTCATTAACAAGAATTTAATATATGATTTTAAATGGTACCTCAAATCAAGGAGGAAAATAATTGATTACTCAATTAGTGGTGTTTAGACAACTAGCCAAACACAAAAATAATCTTAAATCCATACATACTATACACTTGATACCCCACAATGAAATTAACTCCAAGTGTTTAAAGATTCAAACATAAAAAGTGAAACCATAAACATACAAGGTGAATAGGTATACAGTCCTTAACCTCACAGGAATGCCATAAAGAAAAATGCTTAATACTTCAAATTTTTAAAACTTATGCATGACTAAAATCATTATAAAGTAAATTGCAAATGACAAAAAGAGGAAATATTTACAGAATATAAATGTCTAATAAGTGGCTCATATTTCAACATATAACATTAAAAGTATGCTTGCCACACACTAAGAGAAATTCAGCCCCAAAACAAAAATATATCAAATAACCATATAAGTAAATGACCAAGGAATGACAGAGTCAATAGAAGGAAATCCAATCTTACTATAAAAATACAAAGTAGGGCCCTAAAGAAGTATGTATGAAATAAAATTTGGTATTTAAAAGGATTTTTAATGCTAATCTCTAGTATCAGCCATGGTGAGGGACAATAACCCCTCTCATATTCTTCTGTGAATCATGTACATTAAGTATAACCTCTATGGAAGACAATCAGGAAAAACCATCACAAAAGCCACAAAAACATAGTGCATATTCTGACGCAGCAATTGACTTCTAGGATTCTAAGGGCAGTCATGGATACTTGTTTATAATAGTAAAATCTAAAAGCACTAAAGTTTTATCTAACAGTAAAGAATTATTCAATGAATTACAATAAATTCCTACAATTGAATTATCTTTTGCCAATAAAGTGATGAGACAGATTTATGTGGAATGATATGAAAAGAAATATTGTTTTAAAATGTAGATTTTATAATAGTTTTGGCTATGTGATACTGTATTTCAAAAACAATACACATTTTCAAAATATAGATAAGAGAGAGACTGGCTGGGCGCAGTGGCTCACGCCTGTAATCCCAGCACTTTGGGAGGCCGAAGGGGGCAGATCACAAGGTCAGGAGTTCGAGACCATCCTGGCTAACACAGTGAAACCACGTCTTTACTAAAAATACAAAATATTAGCTGGGTGTGGTGGCAGGCGCTTGTAATCTCAGCTCCTCAGGAGGCTGAGGCAGGAGAATCTCATGTACCTGGGAGGCGAAGGTTGCAGTGAGCTGAGATCACACCACTGTACTCCAGTCTGGGCAACAGAGTGAGACTCCATCTCAAGACAAACAAACAAAAAAGGGGGGAGAGACTGATTCAGTGGTGGCCATGATCATTATAATTCCTTCTGATGGAAGGATAATGAGTATATTTAGAATGAACTTAAAATACAAAATTCTTTGGCTCATCTGTATTTTCCAAATTTTTTACAATCAACATGTATTACTTTTATCAGTAATATTATTTATAATACAAGATTGTTTAAAGGAATATTAACTATCTTGGAAAAGTGAGTGAAAACATAATAATAAGCTTAATGAGAACTAGATTAGAAGTCTAAGCAAAGCCTTCCACTGGATAACACATAGAATTTCAACATGCACATAAAAAAAGGAGACTTTATTTAAATTTTCAAAAAGATGTACAGAATTGTACATCAGTTATCCTGCATTCATTTCTTTTTCTTATTTCTGTACCTGCCTTCTACCTTTCTTATATTTTTACTATAAGAGCATTCCTCTTTGTCATTTCTTTATCGTATTTCCACATGATGGTGGACTCAACATCTTCTGAATGAAACAAGTAGGAAGAAAACCTTCCCTCAACCCTAATTTCCCCCAGATTACCCCTTCTTTTCTTGTTCTTTTCATCAACCTCTTGGAAGAACATGCCATATATTCTGCTCACTTCCATAGCTTGTGTTCATTCTCAGTCCACTGCAGTCTGACTTAAGTCCCAAACATTCTGATGCAACTTTTGTCACTAAGGATACAAATACTCTTCCAAATGCCAAATACAGTAAACAAGCTCTTTCTAGGCCTTTAGGGTAGACACTTTGTCTTACTTCAGATTCGTCTCAAGCCCCAAATACAGTATTTTCCTTCTTGTTAAATCCACTTCTGGTACTTAGAATGGTGCCTGGTTCTAGTACCAGAGACATAAATCAGTAACAGAACAGGAAACAGAAAGCATTCTTGTTCCTAAGTAGTTTGTATCCCACAACCACAACATTTATTTTGCTGTATTGTTGTTGCTTTTACCTATTGCTCCTGTGGTTGCAAGGATTAAATAAGATATTGTATATAAAGTGCTTGGCACACAGATTCTAATTCACACTCAGAGCTCAATACATGGTAGCTAATATTTAAATTCTGTGTGGTCAGTAGATGTTATTTTCCAGGGTGAATTTGCTTCTCAGAAACTGAAAGTATGCATTTGCATTTCAAAAATATGCTTTGCATTGGGAATCACACTTTGCTGCGTGATTGACCCTTCCCCATCTCTGTTTTGGGTCCTGTTTATTCAAGGCTTTCCTATATTTCAGCATAGTGTTAGGTACTGAAGCCATAAAGATAAATAATACACAAGCCTTGTCCTCAAGAAGCTCACTGTCATGTAGATGGTACAAGTAGAGGTATAATACAGCATAAGGTGTGATTACAAGGTTATTCATCTTAAAACATGAGCTGATGCTTTGGCTTCTAAAATCAAATGAACCCACAACCACATCCACAGAGAAACCATGGTGTCTACCTAAATAGATATAGGCATAATGTGAGCTAAAGATTGTTCTTAGCCCAGCATCCTCAAATACTATTTGGAAGCATCCAAAGTATAAACAAATGTACTTCTGAATAAATTTATCACTTAATTGATGAAAAGAAATTTTATCCAGAACATTGAGTCACCAGTACTAACAAGAGATAATTTAATTCCAAATTGCAATTCAGAAGGTAGACACAAAATGACTATGAAAATGACAAAATACCAGTGAGGACACCTGTGGGATTTGAGGTATTGGTTTCTTCTCCTATTGGTTGTAGAGAAGAGTTGGGAGGGGGATTCTGTGTGCCACGCCTGAATTCAGAGAGGGACATAATGGCTTATTAACATCTACAATTAAAGTTTATTGTTGAGAACTGAATAGTTTAAGAAATCTGAGATTTTACTCAACTTACTAGGCTCAATACAGTTTACTCTAAAAGCATAAAAGAACTTCTTTCTCTCATCCTCATTACTGTTTTGTATCTGGTCAGAGAAATCTCAGTGACTCTCTGGGCCTCAGGCTGAAAATAAGTGTTTCTTCACACTCTGACCACCAGATTCCAAGTAGACAGGCAAGGTCGTTATTTGGCACACACAATACTCTGACAACCTGTGTATGTGTGAAAGTGTATGTGAATATGTATGTGTGAGCACAGGCAAATGTGCCCTAAGGAGGTCCCAAGGATAGAGGCTCGGTCTTGTTTCTCCTTTTATCCTCACAATATTTCTCATAATAGACACTAAGTAAAAGTAAATCAATGAGTCAGCAAATGAACAGATGAAAGTGCAACATACAACTGGAGTGTGTGGTGAATAAGATAGAGTGCTCCATCATCCTGATATTAAGATAAGCATAAGGTAATTAAACTACATGTGGGTTTATTAGTAAAATCCATAGGCCCCCCCAAAAAAAAAAAAAAAGTCTGAAATATCTGTGTTACCTCCAGGAGTTTCTTCCGGCTTAAAAAACTGGTTAAACCAAGTCCTTGTCTTTCATACAGTAGGTTACAATCTTGGGATCTTGGGATGACTCTCCGTCTACTTTAAATATGAGTGTCATCATTGCTTTCCACAAGTACAATTTTTAAAATAAGCATTTCTGTTGAATAACTTTTATTTTTTATTATGGTGTCCTTTCTACATTTTTGAACCTTTCTCTCTGTTCCATATTCCTAACTCTGCAGAGATGGGCACAAACATTTACAAATAAGTTAAAATAAATGTTTAAAAAATTATTGGCAGTCATCAGCATAAATTACAATATTTTAAAAACAATTCATTGAACACTTAGCTTCACGATGTCTACTGAAGTTAGTCTCAATTTCATCACTGACTTAAAAGAGCACATTCTAGAAACAGGGGCTGAGAGAGAGGAGGAGGAGGAGGAAGACTGTGAACAAGAAAAAAGTAGAAATGCCTGGAGCATTACTCAGTGTGCATCTGCGTAGAATGGCTAAATTATATGCATGAAAACACGTGTGGCTCATTGGATCATTAACAAGGAAACATACCTCATTCTTCGTCTGTGCAGTGGCTCTTTAAAATTCCAGCCATAAACAATATGGAAGAGCCTCTGTGTATCTTTCAGTGATTATTATCACAAATGATGACACTTTTTAAAAACTCAGATATCACTGGGGATTTGCAAGATTTACTTGAGAAGCATAAGCAGAGGGGTAGCAGGTTTGTGATTACTCCAAATCCAGTGAGTTTAAGTTTATTAAGTTCTGTACACTATATCTACAAAGGTAGCTTGCAGCACTGTTTCTGACCTTCTGAAGACTACAGCTGTTGCAAAGCTCCCGTGACATGTCATTGTCTTCTGTTATCATTCTTGCTCTACAGCCTGTGTCCCTGTATTAGAAACAAGCTCCTCAGTTTGCCAGCTCAGCCTTCAAAAGAGGCGTTGTTGCTTTAGTATCACATTTGAACCAAAGCGAGAGAGCAAAACAAACCCTTATACATGAATGTTCTGGCTTACATACAGGATACCAGCTCAAATAAAATGTCACTGCAGATAGCACAAATTATTGTAAACAAATACTGCCTCCGCGCCTGGTGTAAAACATCCACAGATAAGACTAAGACTATCAAATGCTTCTTTGGGGCATGCTTTTGTCTCCTTCATCTTTAAGCTCAGAGCTCAATCCAATTATCCACCAATTTCTGTTCTGTTTCTGATTTATGTGAACCAGGGTTGGAGGATTGTTATTTGAAAAATATTTTGGGTATGACAAGTTGAAATTTTTAGCTCATAAGCTAAGATTACCTCAAAATAAATATGTTAAATAAAATAAAGAAGATACGAATGCAAGGACTCTGGGCATACAAGGGAGTTAAAATATAATTTTTCATAAGGAATTGATATTTTTCATAAGATTCTTTACATTTTCTCTCTCACTATTTATTTTGAGAATATCCAATTTGTGCATTTTTCATCAACTTATACTGTTAAGTGTAAAGTATTTCCCCAGAAAAAGGATTCCTGAAAGATTCTTGAAATTGCCTTCTGTAGTCTCCTTCCTCACTGTAGCTAACTATAACATTCTTACACTGTGTAACTAAAATGCTAGATTCTTTCCATAATTCATATTGATTTTTGCATAAAATGCCTATTCTGAGCTCAGAACTACATAATCAAACACAACCATCAGTTTCTGATGCTAAACAAAATTATTCCTTTGGGGGGATTTACTCACACCTTCTCCGGAGATAAAGGAGAAAATAATCATCTCACTTCCTGAAACATTACAGCTTTATATTAGATAAAATAGACACCTCTATCTAGAGTCAATTTCCATGTCAGGTAAATCAAATAGTCATAGCTCCCCAGTAAAGAACTAAATTTCATCTGTAAGTCAAATCTGTAGACAGTTCCTGAGGCTTTTAAGCCTTCAAACACTCAGAAAAGGAGGTGGTCATGAAGGTGCTTATAAAAAGGGATATTTTTACAGGGAATTTTTATCTAGTATCAGCCGGGTGCTTTCCCCTTCACGTTTGTCCCTCTCCTAAACAAATCAGCGCTACCCCAGTAATCTTCAGAAGAATTTCTGTTCTTGAAGGTGTAATCCTAAAACCTATCACTTCTTTCCTTTCACGTCTAAAGTTGTTTGGGTAGCAACACCAGCACCAGCTTTCCTCCTCTTCTTGGTACCTACCGAAGAGCTCAAACACTTGCTGCTGTTCCATTTTCTTGAAAAGTTTTATCCCCATACATTTAACGGGGGTTCTGTCACAATATGCAGGTATGAGCTCAGATGTCTCCCTTTCAAAGATGCATTCTCTGACCACCCAAACCCATGACTTCATGCTTTGTCCCTTTGTTTTATTGACTTTGTAATATTTATCATGATCTGAAATGAATCTGCCTATTTATTTTCGTGATTACTATCTCTCCTCCCAATTCCCATGGAAGAGAAATTCGATGAGAATCAAGCTTTTTACCTGCCTTCTGTTGTATTCTAGGGTGCAGTCACTGCACAGTGTGTATTTAACACCAGAGACAGAGCAGATTCCACTGTGACTGAGGGAAAAATATCAGATCCTTAAAATCAGAAGTCTCCTTCTCCCTCGGCTCTTGGCTTCTTCCCCATTCAGGAATTTTTATCTATTTTATTAGCTGAATTACCCAAATAGCCTCAAAACACCTGACTTTGATTTAGTTCCATGAAATGAATACTAGGTCCCAACCATGCATTCCATCACTTTTTTTTTTTTACCAAAGAGGTATTCCCAGATTTTCTAAGGTATGTTCCTTCCTTTCAAGAAGCACACAGTGCCTGCAAGGTTACTAAACAGCAATGCAAGCATCACTGCTGAGGACTTCCAAATATGGCATCAAAACAGCCACGGAGACTTGTCTAAATAATACCATATCTCCCAGCAGCTGGATTTCAGTTTGTTACCTTTAAAATGCGAGGCAGGCTGAAAGATTAACAATTTGCTTGGATAAAGGAAAAGGGAAAAATATAATTAATCATTTGCCTGTCCCCCAACACTAGTTTACAAAACCATGGTGCAACTTTATTGAGCTCAAAATTGAAGGGTGGCAAGGTTAATATGTAGCTTTAGACCTCACAGTTTCATTAACAAACACATTACAGGCTGTAAAGCTGAACTGACATTAATGCTAGGCCCAAACAAAGTAAATAATTACTGGCTTGGCAAATGAGGAAGTACTTGCAGAGTTTGTTTACATTGGGTTTTTGGAAAATTCATGTTGGCAACAAGTCAAATACAGTTTGACTAGTAATTGTGACAATTGCTCACAGATGCTGCTGGAAGAACAACAAAAGAAAGGAATGATGCCTTTTCTCTCCCCCTGCATTTTCCCCCTTTGTTACCATTTTTTTTTTTCTTTACCATTTTGGATCAATAAAGAACTTGCAGCCACAAAGATAAGTGGGTTACATGGCAGATGGGCCTTGGAATGTTTAAAAATCTCGTGTTGCATTTTGTCTCTTGGCCCTAGATTGGAAAAGACACAGCTGCACTCAAGCTGCAGTCATAAAATCCACACTCCTTGAAAATGCCTATGGGCCCTCTCAATAGAGCAGAGTTGAGATGAAGCCCGCTTAGAAATTTTCCAACAGACAAACTGCTTTGCTTTGTGTTAGTGCGCTATTAACAAACCATTGAGTTTGTAAGACACCAGGAGAGAATTCTGGCTGAATAGGACCCATTTCATTTTCCCTAGCTGGATTGGAAAGTATAAACAGGAATCAAGGAAAAAGGTAACTCACCAAACTGGAAAATAGTTCTGTAGGGCAATTGATGTCTATTACATATAATTTGAAAGAATTTTGGTTTCCCTCATCAAAGATCAGTATTTTACCAACTAAAAGCTGACATGTCACACACACAGGCACACACACACATATCATAGTCCTTCTAAGCACTGAAATCTAAATCTCTCTATTCTTGGAAGATAAAATTTCAATGATTTTGAGTATAAATGTCAAACCTGAATCTCTCTAATATCATTTCTACTAACTTTGAGTGATAAGAGCCAGAATATCCTGATGCTTTATAGTGCTTCACTGAATCACTCAGCATGAGAATCTGAAGCCTTCATTATTATTTAAGTGCCTTATCTAGATCCATGATATTTGTAATATCAAAGCCGGATCCATTGTCTGTTTCAGAAGGTTATTCTATCATTCTCTAAATCACGTTTGTCTTAACATTCCTTTGGGTGATCATTGCACAAAACTGAATAAAAGTAGACCATTATCCACAACAGAAAGGAATCTATGCCAAAAATAGGCCTTCTTTTAACCACTTGAATACTGTGTCGATCTATCAATAAAATACTTGATGCACATCTTCCAGGTTTTCAGATTTTTCTTATGTGTAACCTTAAAACCCCAAATATTCCTTAGGAGACACATTTACTCTGAAACTTACCAGATTTTAGGTGAAATATATATACATATATATATATATATATTTTAGGATACTAGGAGAGGTTGGATAGAAGCAAGATTTATCTCTAACTCAAGTCTGGACTATCATCAGCTATTCGCACCAGACAAAATGCAGCCACTGACAAATCTTCTGGGATGCCGCTAAGTACACTTGACCTAACAACTACCAGTAAAACTTTCTGACATGTGCTTTGATTCCAGATTATCAACCGTAAGAATTCAGGGAAACATTCTACTAAATAATGTGTCCTATGTAACTGAGATAATTATAACAGCCTCCTCACTACCTCACAAATATGTGCCCCCAAATTTGTACTTTTCAGATCTTCCGCATTGCAGTCAGACACAGATTTGATCACGCCACACCATTGCTTAAAATTCTTTGGATGTAACTTACTGCCTATAGGATAAAGACCACATTCACACACTTCCTTGAATGCTGGCACAATCCTACCCCAACCTACCTCATGATCCTCCTAATGTATGCTCCTTTCAGATCTAATTGGCTTTTTTTCCACTAATCCCTGCCCTTGACCTAAGGGGAGAGTCTGAAGCAAGAGAAAGACTGGTTTTCTAGGCTTGTCTTGAGTCTCTTTTATCATTGACCATCTTTCGTTACCACAAAAGACTCATATGCTATTGCACAAGACCTAGTAGGCCTCATTAAAGATTTTGAACCTTATTTCAACAAAATTCCTAAAATGTTAAGTTTGTATTTACATCATAAAGCCAGACCTTGCATTTAAAACTCACTTTTAGAAATCTTGCTTTAATAAAACAAAAACAAGTACTTTTGATGAATTTGGAAATTCTGTGACTTAATCTTATCTCTTATCTGAGTAAGAGTTTAAGCAATAATGACACTAGAAAATAAAACTTGATATTTATGTATAAAACCATGATAATATTACAGAATGTCACCTGTCTTTCAGGGTAACATTTGTTGAGTTACAGAACTGACTCGTTGATTGCACTAAAGTTATACCATTGAATAACTTGCATGGAGGGAAACCAGAATTATAACCACAGGTAAAAATGGATATATTAGAGGTGAATTTTGGAAGAAGTAAAAATGTAGAAGGCAATTATAAGGGAAGCACTTAAGTTAGGTATGAATGGTTTATACTATTGATTAAAGCGTTTTAAAAATCAATAAAAGAACACTTTGCACCAAGTAGCTTTCAGGAACTTTCAGGGAAGCCCATTTGATTCAGTTCAAAAGTCAGAAGACTCTGCCCTAACAGGTAAAAAGGGTGGTTCCATCTCCTTTTTAAAAATAAACCAAATAACTACAAATTAGAGTCTAAAATCAAGCATTAATGATCTGCTCCAGTCATTTTTTAAAGAAGCAAGCTATGTTAAAAATTTTGATACTCAAATTAGTGTGAAAATTATAATATTTTTATTCATATTTTACTACATGTCTGTTATCTTCTAATAACCATTCATGCCTAATTTATGTGGTCCCCTTCTAACTGATCTCTATTTTTTTGCTTCTTCTAAAATTCATCCCAAACGTATCCATTTTTACCTGTGGTTGTAATTCTGATGTCCCTTCATGCAAGTTATTGAATAGTATAACTTTTATTATCATTTTTAAAATGGTTTTTATGGGTGGATATTAGGTGTTTGTATTTGGGAAGTATATGAGATGTTTTGATACGGCATGCCATGTGAAATAAACACACCTTGGAGAATGGGGTATCCATCCCCTCAAGCATTTATCAACAGTATAGCTGTAGTGCAATTATAAACTTCTTAGGAGAAGGATCTCTTGTGTCATATAAATTATAAAATTTAATGCCATACCCTTGTACAAGGTAGGCTAACAATGCCTGCTTTGAACTGTACTGTATTCATTCAAGAAGCTTTTTAAATCTCAGGCTTTCTGACTCTTTGTTTTGCTTTTCTCCCCTTTCAACTAAAGAATGTATTTTACAGGTGAGCTACAGGTGGTTGTATGTGTGCATCTGTCAGTCTTATTACTGGGAACCCATTTGTGATAGCTCTGCCACATCCATTTGACAATAAACGACTAAGTTCAAGAACACTATCTGCTTTCTTGTCAACTTCTCTGAAAGTACATTTGAAACACACTTTCCTGACTCATACGTTTAGTTTATCCAGGTCACCACCAGGCCCAGCCTTGAAAGAAGCAGATGCTGATGGGTTAATAAAAAATGGAGTATCATGAGAAGTGCTAACCAAAGCCCTCTGCTCAAAATCTATCCTAAAAACTACAGTTGACATACTTGTGAAGTATATTAAACTGGAACCTTTCCTGTTATCTAATTTTGGCTAAAATTCCAGAGCCAAGAGCTCTAAGTACCCTCACATTCTAAAATGAGTTGCAGGGTTTTGCAGGCATTCACAGAAGGAGACCCCAAACTGCCTTGGTGACTCCTAGGTATCACCCACCCTAGGAAAATCCTACACTGCCAGAGTTTGGTGCAGCAGGGCGATGGGTGGTTCCTTTGGAAAGTGTGACTTCAAAGAAGACTTTGGTTCTCCTGGACTCTGCATGAAAGAAACAGCCCCAGGACAATGTGAATCCAACAAATAACATCAGTGGAAGTGGACTTGCAGAATTCGGGCATGAAGTCATAAGCAGCTGGCCAAAAGAGGCAGCACCTATGTTGGGAAAAGTCAGTGAGAAGTCTCAGGAAATGAGTAACAGCGTGTGCATGTGCATGTGCATGTGCATGTGAGTCTCCAAAAACTTCCCCAAAGATTCATGGAAGAAGGCAAGGATTTGAATATTCGATGAAACCCAAAGGTCACTTCTGTCTCATAAATCTCTCTCTGAACCTGTTTCCAACTTTGGAGAAGCCAGTGGCCCAGGATGTTAGGGAAAAAAGGTGTGGAAAAGTGAGTGGGGACATAGGTAGAAGTTGAACTGTGTCTTTCCTGAGATATGGAAGCAGAGAAATCAGAAATGTTCATTTGAGTGAGAGTTTGGGTGTGCAATATTAAACAGAGCTACCCTTTCTGTTAACTAAAATATGTGACTGTTTATTCATACCTGAGTGTCTGGAAAAGCTAGGGAACCTGCAAGAGATAACTCAGGGGTCGGAAAAAAATGAACAAACAGCTCCCAATGATACGGAAAAAAGAAATAAAGCACTTTTGGAATTTCGTCTCTAATAGACCAGTTTTTCCATAAATTTGTTGTATTTATTTCTTAGTTTTGTCTAATGCTTGGAAGGCACTGTTAAAAAAAATAAATTACCTATGCTACGCCATCATACCTGAACTATCAGAACTCCTTCAGTTGTAAAACAAAACAAAAAACAACTCAAACCAGATTTAAAAATAAATGAATGTCTTGGTCCATGTAACTGAAATGGCTTCATGCACAACTGAATCCAGTGGCTAAAGTAAACCATTAGAATTTTCTTGCTGTGTTTCTCATCTCTGTTGGTTCTCTTTTTGTCTCCCACAGATGCTTTCCTCTTTGTGATTTTGCATCTATTATTCCTCAGCAACAAATATAAACTATTAGAGAACTTTCTTGGGTCATGTGTCTATCACTAATGCAATCACTAGAAACAAGAGAATAGGCTCTCTGATTGGCCACCTGGTCCTGTACCCACCTCTATGATGATGGTGGTACTGGTGGCACCATGACTGATGTTCCCAGCAAATCCACATGGAGTTGTGGATAAGTGGATTGTTGGAACTCAAAGTGAATTGCTGTAACCAGAGAGGAAGGTAGGCAAAAACAACAGATACTCCCTACAATTACCTAAGCTTGTTGTATATTAGAGTGCATAGCTAGCCAGCTGGGAGTCGAGGATTAAGCTTGGGTTTCTGCCCTCCATGAGTAAAAATATCTGGGTAGAAAACAAGATTGCAGCAAAACTTCCCAGATTATGTTCTATGATGTTTTAAGAATAGATTCACAATTTCTTTTACACTCTTCCCTTCAAACAGAGGAGATTACTCTGTCCTTTTAAGTGTGGGCTGAACCTCATGACTCACTTTTAATAAACAGAACGTTGTCAGAATGATAATATTTGACTTCTGAGGCTAAGTCATTAAAAAAGGATAACTTCTGCGTGTCTCTCTCCTATCACTTGCTTTGAGAGAAGCTGGTTATCACGTCATGAGGACTCAAGCATCTTGTGGCCAGATCCACATGTAAATCTTTCTAAACTGAAGTCTTTTGCTGAAAGTCAGCATCAACTTGCCAATTACCTTGGAAGTTGCCTTGGAAGCTTCTCCTCCTACCCCAATCGAGGTTTCGGATGACTACAGTCCTGGTGAACATCATGACTGAACCTTATAAGAGAGCCCATGCTAAAATTATTCAGACATACCGCTTCCAAACTCTTGATCCACAGAAACTGTAAGAATAGTAAATACCGATTATCATTTTAAATCACTACATTTCAGGGTCATCTGTTGTGCAGTAATAGTTAAATAATACATGGGTATCCCCCAAGATTATAACAGATGCTCTATGAAACAAGTCAAATAAGTGTGGTTAAGCATGTTTTAGCAGCTATCTTTATCGTGTGACTTCTCAGAACCTAAAAGGTAATGTAATTATCAGTTTCCAGAGAGAGAGAAAGAGAGAGATACAGAGAAAGAAAGAGAGACAGATGTAATATGCAATTTCTTAAACTTCTTTGACAACTAAATGCCTTATATTTTTCATGGAACACCTATTAATATCTCTGAAATTCTAGTGTTTCTAGGACATTTGAAAAACTCTAGACTAGATACATGTATTGGAAAAGATTATCAATAATATTTTTGCTTCTTAAAGAGCAACATCATATCTTAAGCCAAAATCTGAATAACAGATTAACAGGTCCAGGATTAGGGTGACACGACTGAGGTACTCATCTCAGTAACCATATTTAAAGAAATGACAAAAAGCTTAGTAGTCAAAATAAAAATACTGCAATGCAATATTTTTTAAAACCAAAATTTGTGTATGAAAATCCTTGGTGAACAAAGTATCAAAATTGTAAATAAAAGCTAATTTAAAATCAGTCAAATGTTATTTTATTAGTCTGTCTTATGATCCTGCATTACTATGCAATGAAAACAGTTATTTCCAATCAGTCCTGATTCTTGGTCCACATCGTGATCACATTCCCGTCCAGTCAGATTAACTTAACAATAGTGTGCAAAGAGATTGGCAATACAGTGTTTTACATATATTCACTTTTAGAAATGTAGTTTCTATTAACTCTTGCGCTTGGTTCAAATTATGAAAAAATATTTTGATAAGTGGATAGAAGTGTGTATTTTCCCTTTTGCTTCGGGTTCCAACAGGGCTCAGAAGGTCTTTGTAGGCCAGTAACCTTTCCAGTGAAGGTACATTATATGATATAGGTATCTTGTATTCTGCGGGAGTAGGAGTAGGAGTTTTCCAGTTTTCTCGTAAAGTTGGTGCCACCGATGGGCTTTCATTTCTGAAGTTTCTTAAGCAGGATCCGTGACATCATCCTGAAGCTTCGAGTGAATGTAACACAGGGCAGAGAGTTCTGATGTAGAAGAAATATCTAGAACCAATAAGGAGAGCAAGCCTGATCAGCAGCACCATAGACACGCAAAAGCATCTTGGACAGCACAGTCTTCCACGCAAATTCATTACACAGCAAAATTAGTTTCTCCTTTGTCTGTTTATTAATTCACAAATGAAAAATTACTACACAGACATTTTTAACATCATTTCAAATTTTTGTCTTTTTCTTTCTTTCTTCGATTTCCTTTGTGGGGTTCCAACACGTTTCACACACTTTACAAATAGAGGTTTGCTTGGTTTCTCTTTTGTTTTCCAGATTAAAAGCAAAAACAAAAACAAGCCTCTTGTAATATAAAAGGATCTTTTTAAACCACTACCAAGATATGAATTACATCTGCACGATCAGCCTCCTGTTGCTAAGTATTTGATAAAACAGAAACTAATTTCACTACAAACGGCGGTATCTCTTCAGGTGTTATTTCACTGCTCCTAAAGCAGTGTGGTATATACGAATGTTATTTTAATTTCTTTTGAATCTGTTTAGTCAGCTCTTTAAAATCTCCTCTTTGGTGAATACTACATAGTGAAAAACATAGGATTCTTTGGCTTGCCTGCTTTTCAAATTTAAGGTGGAGGGGAGGGGTCTGAGCATTGCGACAAAAAGAGCTTTAATGTAATGCATAAATAACAGTACACATACTACTGCAAAATAGCCTACCCCCTCTCAGCAATTCAGCACTGTGGCATCTAGTTTTTTAGCCTTACCATATGGAACTAATCTTTTCTCAAGCAAATGTCAAATCTATAATAATTAGGTCAGTGCTGTTCATGTCTCCTCCCAACCAGTACTCACCTTCTTGCTGAGAAGGTTGAGAACTAGCTCTGCTCTAATTATAGGTGTTCATGAAAGTTTCTCTCACCTTTTCTTATTCCTTTCAACTCTCTCTGACTTGTTTCCTATCCCCAAAATGCATAGGAGAAATAGCCCCATGACTCAGGGATTCATAAACTTTTCCTAAAGAGTTAGATAGTAGAAATTTTAGGCTTTGTGGGTTATATGACCTCAGTAGCAACTACTTAGCACTGCCATTATACTGCTAAAGTACACAGATAACACAAAATGAATGGGTGTGGCTATGTTCCCATAAAACTTTATTTATAAAGATGGGTGAGCAAGATAGATTTGGCGGCTGCTCTGTCCTGTGCTGAACTTTGCTTATGTTATGGCTCTATCTTGGCTAAAATGGAGCAGTCCATGGAAGAATTAACTCTTTACCAACCAGTATTATTCCTTACAGAGAACTGAATTTAACAAGGAGGTGACCATCCAGGAGGTACTGGACATCGAAGCAAGAGTTTCTTTGCTTTTATCTTTGGTTTTAATGAAAGCTCTATTATTTGCCTGAAGTGAGTTGTCTACAAGTGAATTTTTACCTGCTGTTTCTTAATATGCTACTTTCTGGTTTTCTCAGTGAGAATAGTAAGCCACAGGCAGAAAAAGAATATTTGAAATATTAAATTGAAAACTCAAAATGACTGACAAACTGGCTAATTAAATGGTAAGATGTACTAACAAAGACACACGATCTAGAGATTTGAAGATGAGTTATTCTCTACTAGATACTGTATTCATTCTTGAGTATCAAGGATTTGAGTATCACTGACAAACCAAAACAGGTTTAGAGGACAGGAAGGAAGTTAGGTAACTTGCAAGAATATTGTGTGAGGAAGTCAAAGAAAACAGGGTTGTTTGGTCATGGGGGAAATAATACTTTATACATTTGTTGGGCCATATTTAGAACAGGAATTATACTTTCTTGGTATGATTTCAGAGGTAAAAATCCAACAGAGAAATTTTTAAGAAAATATCAGTTAATTTTTTTTTAAAGTTTTACTTAAAAAATTGCCTGACAATGGAAAGGACTACATTAAAAAGTGATAGAATTTCTTAATCATAATATGCTGGGCATATTGTGGAGAGAATTTCAGTAACAAACAGGTCATTAGATTAGGTCAATGGTTTCCAGACATAAATTTCATAGACCAGGAATGTTTTTCAATCGGAAACTGAAAAAAAATGCTTACTAAGTTTTTATAATGCCCAGTAAAGACTTTCAAACCAATACCAATGTCCAGTATCATTTCATAAAATAAACATTTTTTAAAAAATATATAGGAAGTTCTAATATTGAAATTAAGGGCAGTCTTGCAAAAAAAATAAACAGTTTCTAACTTTGCCAAGTAAACATCTAGCTACCTAAATCAAGAGATGACATAGGTTTTACTTTTCTCACTTTGGTATAGAACAGCAAAGTCCCTGTTATGGATTAGTGTGAGTTGCTTGATCATCATGTGAGAATCATTGAACCTTTAAAATCCCTTTCAATTCTAAGACTCTGAAGCTCTGAGTGAACATGACAATAGCAAAGTGTGAATTGGGTCCATCTTCCAGGTATGTAACAATGATTGGAAAAAGGTAAAAGTTATCTTCACAATGCTCTGTCAAATAAATTATTTATTTTAAATAACCTCATCTACATCAAGTCACAGTTGAAACTAAAATACAAACTTGTTTGTATACATAACTTGTTAAATACTAGTTATTTAGTAACTAGTTATGGGTTAAATTATGCTGCACTCCTGCCCCCAATAAAAGACCTAGAAAACTAATACAGTCCTTTCACTGTATCTGCGGGGGTTTGGTTCCTGGACCCCTTGAGGATACCAAAATCCATAGATGGCTCAAGTTCCTGATAAAAAATGATATAGTGTTTGCAAATAACCCTATGCACATCCTGTCGGATACTTTAAATCATTTCTAGATTACTTATACTAGATACGATGTAAAAGCTGTGTCAACAGTTCTTTTGATATAATGTTTTCAATTTGTATTATTTTTATTATGTTTTTTCCCTTTTTTTGAGACAGGTCTCTGTCACTCAGGCTGGAACACAGGAACAATGATCACAACTCATTGTGGCCTCAAATTCCTGGGCTCAAGCAATCCTCCCACCTTAGCTTCCTGAGTAGCTGAGACTATTGGCAAATGCCCCCATGCCTGGCTCATTTTTTTATTTGTTTGTTTTTGTTTTTTGCAGAGATGAGGCCTTGCTATATTGCCCAGGTTGGTCTTGAGCTGCTGGCTTCAAGCAGTCTCCCACCTCAACCTCCCAAAGCTCTGGGATTACAGACATATGCCACCATACCCAGCCCCCAAATATTTTAAATCTGTGGTCAGTTGAATGGGCAGAGTTGGAACACATGGATATGGAAGGTCAACTGTATATTAATTTTGGTAATTTCAGAGGCAAAAAGAAAAATCCAATGGCAATAGCAAAGGAACAATGGGCTTATTCAAGAAATCTTCTAATACTGTAACACTTAGAATTTCAAGATAATTAAATCATATTGTCAACTAAAATTTCAACTGAAGAAAAGTTTTAAAATAATGTTCAGAAGGTTGGGTCCATTGTAAAACTCAAAATCAAGTGATTTTGCCCCCTTCCTCCAATTTTTCTTTGGACATACATTGTAAGACTGTATAAATGATTTTGAGAAAGATTTTTGTGAATTCAATGCACAGCTTGGAATAGCAAGGGGGGCAAACACTACACCAGCTTCTACCTACTGTTATGTCAATGCACATAAATTCTAATTTGTAACACCCCTGCAGTTCCATTGTATGGCTCCATTAGTCTATGCATGAATTATTCACACATGATACATCATAATGGCATCAGAACCATTTATGATATCAATTCATACTATTATAGAACAGGTAATCTTCAGCTGTCCAACACAACATGTGTTAATTAGATCTCCAAGAAACTTTGCTAGTCAATCACCTTCACAAAGCCCAGCTCCTGCCCCACCTCCTCCAATAAGCCTTCCAATCACTCCATTCTGCATCAGTATCTTTCATTTTAGACTACCCATGGAATACCTGAGATAATTTAGTAGCTTAAACTGCATTTCTTTGTATTATTCTCTTCATTGTTTTGCAGATTTAACTCTTGTATCCCTGAGTAGTTTGATTCTTGAGGGATGAAACCAAGGCATATGGTTCCTTTGTAACTTCCACAGTTCTTGGAAATGTCTGACACCTAGTAAGTTTTTGATAAATTCTAAATGACTTGTTTAAGTGCCTGGAAGAAGATGCAAATCACAAATTTTTGAATGCTAGCCTACTTGATTTAGTAGCTCTCAACCTTTTGAATAATCATACAACTTCTGTGTGGTGTGGTTTATTATTTTGTTATAAAATATTTGTTTTATTTTGTCTTATTTTCTTTAAAATTTTTGTCCTCTTTATTTTCTTTATTGTCTTATTTTACTTAAAGTTAACTTTCAGGTAACTTTAACTATCTGATGGAACAAACTGCTTTTGTGTAATATTATTAAAGCAGGATTGTTATGAGATTTGGAGAGATGCATATAAAATCTCACAGTATGGTGACTGACATAATGTCCTTGCCATTATTTCTCAACACTTCAGTTTTCAGTACATGTAACAATTGGCAGTTACTAGCAGAGTACTTACAATTAAAAAGCAATTTGTAAGGGAAAATTGCATAGTTCAGTTTTGTGTATTCAGTGGGTACATAATAATTTATAAGCAAACTATTGAAAAATAACTAACATACAGAAATATGCAGGTACCTCCAGTGCACAGCTCAATGAATGATCACTAAGTAAACGCATCTGTGGTCAGCAACCAGATGAAGTAACAGAGTATTATCAGCACCTAAAAAGCCCCTCTTGTGCATCCCTATCAAGTATAAACCAGTATCCTGACTTCTTACTGCATTGATAATTTTTACCTGTTTTTGAACTTTACATAAATGGAATCATATCATAAGAACTCTTTCATGACTGGCTCCTTTCATTCAGGTATTTGCGATACTAATGCATACTTTTGCATTGTAACCGTGGGCTTGTTTTTGCATTCATAGGGTTGCATATTATTCCACTTTATGAATATACCACAATTTATGTATCCATTCTATAGATATTTGGATCATCATGAATAGAGTTGTTTTGAATATTATTAAACATGTTTTTGGGTGAACACACACACACATATACACACACACACCTACTGAATATAAACATAGGAGAGGAATTGCTGAATTATTTTTATCTTTACTACATAACGTAATTTCGTATGTTTAGTTTTACAAGAAAAAGGTTTTAAATTGCTTTTACCAATTTACATTCCCACTCGTAGTGAACGAGAATTGCAATTTCTCCACGTTGTCATCAATCCCTAATATTACCTGTCTTTTTATACTTTAGCCATTCATATAGTATGCGTAATGGTAGCTCAATGTACTCGTCATTTGCATTTCCATAATGGCTAATGAAATTGAGAACTTCTTATGTCTCTTCAGCATTTGTTAATTCCCTTTTCTGAAGCGCCTACTTGAACATTTTGTTCATTTGGCTACTGGGTTGTTTCCCTTTTCTTAGAGAGTTATAGATATTATATGTGTATAATGTAATCACTCATGTATTTAGAGTTACTTCTTCCATTCTGTTACTTGTCTTCTATTTGACCTACCTGTCCTATGTTTTTTTCTCTTCTCTTGTCTTCCTTTGGATTAATCAATTTTTTTTCTTATTCATCCCACAATATTAATTTGTCTGCTATATGTTTTTAATTACCATTTTAGTGATGATATTAAAGATTGTAATATGATTTTATTCTTGGCCTACTACAAAATATTGCAAATTATTACTTTTACCTCTGTCTGAGAATGCTAGAACTTTAGACTCTTTTAAATTTCTTTATCTCCTTCCTGCCTTTTGCATTTTTATGTTTACATCTGAGACAATTTTTTTCTAGTCAAAGAACTTCCTTTAGTAGTTGTTTTTAGTAAAGTCTACTGGTGAAAATATCTCTAAATTTTTGTTTTCTTGAGAAAACATGGTCATTAATGATAAGAAGAACTTTCAACTATAATTTTACATTTTACTTTCACAATTGATAGATCTTGTATTACGTTTATTCTATTTTTACTTCTGATGAAGGATTTGGCAGTTTTTTCTCAGCACTTTCCATTTTCTATCAGCTTTCATAGTTCATGTTGAGAAGTCAACTATAAGCTTGTCATTTATGTGTCATGTCTTTTTTCTCTGGATATTTTGAAGAATATTATCTTTATTTTTGGTCTCAAACAATTTAATTATAACATTCCTGAGTTGGATTCTCTTTGCATTTATTTTGCTTGAAGTTTGTGGGGCTTCCTGAATTTGTGGGTCATGATGTTTAGTATGTTTTGAAATATTTTCCACCAATAGCTCTTCAAATAATTCTTCTGCCTCATTCTCTCCCTCCTTACCTTAAGGTACTGTCATTACACATGTACTGGAGCTTTGGAAATTGTCCTAATATCTCTCATGCTCTTTTCCATATTATCAATTATTTGTCTTTCTATGCTCCAATTTGGATATTTTCTATTAAATTATCTTTCAGTTTACAAATACTGCCTTTTGCTGTGTTGAATATGCAGCTAAATATAACTGTTGAGTTCATTTCAGATACTGTGATTTCATATTTAGAATATCTATTTATTTTGTTTCATAGATTCTAAATTGTCTCATAAAAAATCCCAGGAATTGATGGTTTTACTGGTAAATTCTGCCAAACATTTAAGGAAGAAATAATTCAATTCTTCTCAAACTCTTCCAAAAAATTGAAGAAATGGAAACATGTCCAGATTTACTTTATGAAGCATCACCCTGATACCAAAGGTGAACAAGGACATTACAAGAAAAGAAAATTATAGGCCAATATCCCTGAGGAACATAACTGCAAAAATACTCAAGAAAATACCAGCAATTCAAATTCAACAGCACATTAAAATGACCATACACCATAATCAAGTAAGATTTATTCCTTGGAAGCCAGTATGGTTCAACATATGCAAACCAAGAATTGTGATACGCCATAACCATGAAGGATAAATTCTCTTTCTTTTAATCTATATTTCCTCATTATTTTGTTGATGTCCTTGAAACTGCTAATCTTCGGTGGCATTTGCTGCATCTGGTAATCTTCCCAACTTTAGCCAGCTTGATTGCTAGCACAGAAATCTAGATGGGTGGGGAATAGGAAGAGGACTAGACACACTGAGACAAATGTTGTTGACAACATTTTGGCACTCTTAAAGACCGCCAAATCATTGGTTCTACTGTTTTCACTTTCTCTCTCAAAATATTATTTTGTAACAGCTACATAGATATAAGATGCAAAGAAAGACAAAAATATTAAAGACAAACACTTTCATTGAGTTAAGATTGTTTTAATTCACTCTTAAAACACTAAAAAAGTAAGAATTTTTAAAAACAGTTAATATTATTTTAAGGCTCTTAATTGAAATTTTTCTGGAATTGGCAATGAAAATTTAGGCTGGGAAGATCACTTCAAATGATCCTCTAAAAACTGTTTTCCCATAAAAGAATTTGGTAACCAAAATCTTCATTTTTTATTACATTAATATATTTATGAACCCATCATTTCTTAATCACTTTTGTTGGAAGAAGTAGAAGATACTTATTTTTACTACAGACTCCCCAAGAATGTACAGAATAAAAAGAGAAAGGAGTATACGAAAGTGTAAAGATCACTATATTATTTCTACTTTTGCCTGCCAGAAATCAGACCTATGACCCAGGAAAAGTTATTTATTCCATCCTAGTATCCTCTTCTGATTAAAAACAAACCCCTGTGACATGAGTTTACCTACATAATAAGCCTGTATATGTATCCCCAAACCTAAAATAAAAGTCAAAAAAAGTTTAAAAAGTTAAAAAAATAAAATTTAAAAAACAAAATTAGGAAAAAAAATTGATACCAGCTCTGAAGTGTCATTTTAAAGATTAAGATAACAGTTCTATAATGTTAATGCAAGACTACACATAATACCTGTTCAATTAAACTTGTTCCCTTTTTCAAAAACACACTCAGATATCATTCTATCATGACAATCTACTAGAAAAGCCCTGCAAATGGGTGTTTTATTACCCTTTAGATGACAAATTTATGTTTTTAAAATCTTACCATATTATCTAGCAAAGCAGAAATTATGACACAGGGTAAAAAAGACTTGGTAAATAAGAAAAGGCAATTTCCAAAAATAATCTAGCCGTTGGGAGGCCTATAGGTGCCATATGAATGTCATATGACATGCATATCTATGACTTAAAATTCTGACAATAAAAGTTGACGCTTATTTTGTACCAAACAGTATGTTATGTGCTTTAGTTATATTTACTTATCTAATATTTAAATTAATGCTGCTGAGAAGGTATTTTTACTTATCCTCATATTACAAATGAAGAAAATGAGCCTCAGAGATGGAAATTAATTTGCCTAAGATCACATAGCCAGTAAGTGGCAGAGCTTGGGTTCAAATCCAGGCAGTCTGCTTTCTGAACTAGGTCTCTTCACATTATGCTGCTTCTCATAGACAGGAAACCCTAGTTTCCATCAGTTCCATGTATTTGCTTCCCTTTGTTAGCTGCACGAACCATGTAGGAGCCTGTAGATCCTCTCCGAAAAGAGGTCTTAGGAGATATCAGCAGAGAAAATGAGAGCCTTGGATGATGAAGTGGACAAAAAGTAGTACAAAACAAGAGTAAAAGGGCGGAAGATGCAGTCAGTGTCCCACAGCATTGTGCCAGTTTTGAGTGAAAGGAATAGCTTTCCAGTTATTGGTGTTTTCTTCAATTTCTTTCATTAATGTTTTGTTATTTTTAGTATACAGATTTTTCACCTCCCTGGTTAAATTTATTGCTTACAAATGGGATAGTATTTTTTTTTAATTTGGAAGGAGACATTAGTTTGTTGGTAATGTACAGAAACACAAGTGATTTTTAAATGTTAACTTTTTTTTTTGAGACAGAGTTTCACTCTTGTTGCCCAGGCTGGAGTGCAGTGGTGCGATCTTGGCTCACTGCAACCTCCACCTCGCGGTTTCAAGCTATTCTCCTGCCTCAGCTTCCCGAGTAGCTGGGATTACAGGCACGCACCACCATGCTGGGCTAATTTTCTATTTTTAATAGAGACAGAGTTTCTCCATGTTGGTCAGGCTGGTCTTGAACTCCGACCTCAGGTGATCCACCTGCCTCAGCCTCCCAAAGTGCTGGGATTATAGGTGTGACCCGTCACGCCTAGCCTACATGTTAACTTTTTATCTTGCAACTTTAATTAATTAGTTTATTAGTTCTGGCAATTTTTGTATAATCTTTAGGATTTTCTAAATATAAAATAACATCATCTGCAAACAGAGATAATTTTATTTCTTCCTTTTTAATTTGGATGTCTTTTTGTTTCTGGCCTAATTGTTCTGACTAGGACTTCTTATACTATATTGAATAGAAGTGGAGAGAGGTGGGCATCTTTGTTTTGCTCCTGATCTTAGAGGAAAAGCTTTCAGCTTTTCACCATTGAGTATGATGTTAGCTGTGGGCTTGTCACTATGGCTTTTATTACGTTGAGGTACATTTCCCCTATATCTATTTTGTGAGAGTTTTTAATCATGAAAGTTTGTTGAATTTTGTCAAATACTTTCTCTATGTTTATTGAAATGATCATAAAATTTTTTATCCTTCACGGTTATGGCGTATCACAATTCTTGGTTTGCATATGTTGAACCATACTGGCATCCAAGGAATAAATCTTACTTGATTATGGTGTATGATCATTTTAATGTGCTGTTGAATTTGAATTGCTAGTATTTTCTTTTTTTTTTTTTTTTTTTTAAGACGGAGTCTCGCTCTGTAGCCCAGGCTGGAGTGCAGTGGCCGGATCTCAGCTCACTGCAAGCTCCGCCTCCCGGGTTCACGCCATTCTCCGGCCTCAGCCTCCCGAGTAGCTGGGACTACAGGCGCCCGCCACCTCGCCCGGCTATTTTTTGTATTTCTTAGTAGAGACGGGGTTTCACCGTGTTAGCCAGGATGGTCTCGATCTCCTGACCTCGTGATCCGCCCATCTCGGCCTCCCAAAGTGCTGGGATTACAGGCTTGAGCCACCGCGCCCGGCCTGAATTGCTAGTATTTTCATGAGTATTTTTTGCAGTTATGTTCCTCAGGGATATTGGCCTATAATTTTCTTTTCTTGTAATGTCCTTGTTTGCCTTTGGTATCAGGGTGATGCCTCATAAAGTAAGTCTGGACATGTTTCCATTTCTTCAATTTTTTGGAAGAGTGTGAGAAGAATTGAATTATTTCTTCCTTAAATGTTTGGCAGAATTTACCAGTAAAACCATCAGTTCCTGGGATTTTCTTTGTAGAAAGATTTTTTTTATCACTGATCCAACTTCCTTACTCATTATTGTTCTGTTCATATTTTCTATTTCTACACTATTCAGTTTTGGTAGGTTGAAATTTTCTAAGAATTTATGCACAGAATGTTAAAATTTCCATACTATCCAAATGATCTACAGATTCAATGCAATCTCTATAAAAATTTCAATGAAATTTTTCAAAGAAATGGGAAAAAAATCTTAAAATTCATATAGAATCACAAAAGATGCATAATAACCAAAGCAATCTTGAACAAGAACAAAATTAGCGGTGTCACACCACCTAATTTCAACACATACTACGATGATACAGTCATGAAAACATCATGATACTGACATAAAAACAGACGTATAGACCAATGGTACAGAATAGAGAGCCTAGAAATAAATCCACACATTTATGACCAATTGATCTTCAACAAAGATGCCAAGAACATACAGTAGGGAAAGTCGGTCTCTTCAATAAATGTTTTTGAAAAACTGAATATCCACTTATAGAAGACTGAAATTGGACCCTTGTCTCACATCATATAAAAATGTCAACCCCAAATCATTGAAAACTTAAATGTAAGACCTAAAAAGGCAAAACTACTAGAAAAAAAAAAACATAAGAAAAAACTTAGTAGTGTTGATCTGGGCAATGATTACTTTGGATATGATCCCAAAAGCATACACAACAAAAGCAAAAATAGACAGATTAGATTCCATCAAACTAAAAACTTATGCACAGCAAAGGATAGAATCAAGCAACTGAAAAGACAACCTACAAAATAGGGAAAAAAATGTTTGCAAACCACACATCTGATGAGGGGTTAATATCCAAAATATGGAAGGAATTCAAGCAACTCAATCACAAGAAAACAAAAACTCAATTTAAAAGAGTGCAAGAGGCCTAACCAAACTTTCCCAAAAGAAGGCATACAACTGGCCAATAGGTATATGAAAAAAATGTTCAACATCACTAGTCACTAGGCAAAGACCAATAGAAAACATAATTAAGACACCACTTCATACCTAGTAGAATAGCTATTAGAAAACAGCCAAAAGCTAACAAGTGTTGGTGAGTATGTAGAGAAAGGGAGCCCTGTACACTATCAATGAGAAGGTAAATTAGTACAGCCAATATAGAAAACAGTATGGAGGTTCCTCAAAAAATTTAAAACAGTACTACCATATGATTCAGCAATCCTACTTCTGGATTTATATCCAAAGGAAACTAAATCAGCATGTGGAAAAGGTATCTGCACTCCCATGTTCATTGCAGCATTATTCACAATGGCCAAGACACAGAATCAATGTAAGTGTCCATCAGTGGATGACTGGATGAAGAAAATGTGATATGTATACACAATACAATATTATTTAGCCTTAAGAAAAGAAAGCCCTGTCATTTCTGACAACTTGGATAAAACTAGAGGACATTATGCTAAATGAAATAAGTGAGGCACAGAAAGGCAAATATTACAAGAACCCAGTTACATGTGAAATCTAAAAAAACTGAACTTACAGAAGTAGAGAATATGAAGGTGATTAATAGAAGCTGGGTTGGGGAAAATGGGGAGATGTTGGTCAACAGGTACAAAGTTGTATGGGATGAATAAGTTCTGGACATGTAATGTATAGCGTAGTGACTATAGTTAATAACATTGTATTGTATACTTGAAATTTGCTGAGAGAGTAGATCTTAGATGTTGTAACCACAAAAATAAGGCATTTTGTCATGTGGCAGATATGTTAATTATCTTGATAATGGTAATCATTTCATGATATATGTGCATATCAAAATATCACATTGTCCACTTTAAATATATATATACATATATATACGTATATTATATATACATATATATATATAATTGCTACTTGTCTATTATACCTCAATAAAATCTGGCAATAATATTGAGAGGCCCAGAGACAATAGAAATGATACCCAAAGTCACAATGCTCAATTTGAATAAGAAATAACATCTATCAGTCCGGTATGTTGCATTTGGAGGCCATAATACAGACAGATCCTTGCAAGAGAGAAGAATGTGTCTAGAGACTAAGAGAATACATGGCTTTCTAAGAATGAACACTATTCCAGTAAGTTAATGGATTGTATTTATTGGAATGACAGAAAAAAGCCTAACAAGTTTTCCAAAACTTTCAGGATAGATAAAAACCAGCTGAAGGAAAGCAGAAGCAGGTTTTAACTTCAAGAAATAAGTTTTAAACACAGTTTGAGAATATTGGATTGGGACCTGAGTGAAGGAAAGGGTGGTCAGTGGTGCATTTAACAAGGTTCTTAGACTCTCTTTGTGGTGAACTAGAGAACTGATGAGGATTTATGATAGAAAATGATTAACTAAACAAAGTAACAAGTACTAGGCCTGTAGAATAAGAATTAAAAAAAAAAACAAATATACGGGTACAAGTAAACCTGGGGAAATCCGAATAAGATCATGAGAATGTATTAATGTCAGTATCCTGGCTGTGATCTTGTATAATAATTTTGCAAGATATTATCATTGGGAGAAACTGGGAAAAGAGGAAACAGAATTTCTCTTCATTATTTTCTACAATTTGCATGTGGATCCATGTTTCAAAATAAAATGTTTAATCTTTAAAAATAGGCTCCTTATTGAAGTGTAAGATGCCAGTACCTAGAGCAGTGATAAATATTGTGGAATTAATTAATTAATGACATTGTCAGGTCATTATTGTTAATTTAAGGCACTATATTGAATGTTTGTGTCCATCCAAAATTCATATGTTAAATCCTAAGGTCCAATGTGATATTTGGAGATGGGGCCTTTGGTAGGGAATTAGGTAATGAAGGTAGAGCCCTTATGAGTGGGCTTAGTGTCCTTATGAAAGAGGCCCCAGAGAACTCACTTGCCCCTTCTGCCATGTAAGGCTACAGCGGGAAGACCATTGTCTATGAACCAAAAAGCTTGCCCTCCCCAGATACTGACTCTTCTGGAGCTTTGTTCTTGGACTTCCCAGCCTCCAGAACTATGAGAAATAATTTTCCATTGTGTATAAGCCACCCAGTCTATGGTGTTCTGTTATAACAGGCTCAACAAACTAAGAAGTAGGCCACCCTATATAGTTGCTTTTTATCTTCCTATTATAGCAGTCCCCCTTTATTTGTGAAGAATACATTTCAAGGCCTTAGTGAATGCCTAAAATCAAGGATAGTACCAAACCCTACACAGTCTTCTCTCAGTATCCCGGGGAGGGGACTGGTTCTAGGACCCCCGTGCAGATACCAAAATTCAAAACAGCTCAAGTCTCTTATATAAAATGGCATATTATTTACATATAACCTAGGGTACATCTTCCCAAATACTTTAAATAATCTCTAGATTACTTATAATACCTAATGCAATGTAAATGCTATGTAAATAGTTGTTATACTATATTTTTTATTTGTATGATTTTTATTGCTGCATTTTAAAAATATTTTTTATTTGCAGTTGGTTGAATCTGCAGATGTAGGACCCACAGATACAAAGAGTTGATGATTTATATTACGTTTTTTCCTATATGCACATACCTATAGAAAGTTTAATTTAGGCACATTAAAAGATTAACAATAACTAATCATGAAACAGAACAATGATAACAATGTACTGTAATGAAATTCATTGCCTCTCTCTCTCTCTGAAAATATCTTATTGTGCTGTAATCACTTGTTTTCAGACTGTGGTTGACTAAGCATAACTGAAAACACAGAAAGCAAAACCGTGGATAAGGGGGACGACTGTAGTACCATTTCTGGGCTATTGTAATAGTGTTTAACTTGGTCTTATTATTCGCAATATCCACTTTGCACAAGACTCCTAGATTTCTTTCCCTAAAACACAGCTTCAATGACCCTTCCAACAATTCCTCATTGTGTACAGAATAAAAATCAAACGATTTTAATGTAGCTTTCAGAGTTTCAATCTTTCTAGGCCCCTACCTCAATATTCCTTATGAATTCTCCCCTCCAGACAAGTAAATTAACTTCCTGTTGCCAGTGTATGCCTTAAGCTCACTTGCTTCTGTAAGCCATCTCTTTAGACACACCCGGACACTTTCCTCATGTTGACTCTTACCTGCTAAGTAACCTCAGGGAAGTCCCTTGTTCTCCTCGTCTTAGTTTATTCACTGGAAAAGTGAATATAGTTAGAATGACTTCCACAGATTTATGAAGAATGGGATAACATGTTCAAAATTTCTTACATAATGCCTGGCACATAATAGAATTTTGGTAAATAGTCATTTTCTTCTGACCTTTTACCTTACAACCAAACTAATTGATGCCCTTTTCTGCCCACTGTGGTCCTTTCACAATGTATTTTATACCTACCAGCCTCCAATAGATTGTTTAAATCACTTTCATCTTTAATAATCACTTATTTGGAAAAAAATTATGTTAAGAGAAAACAATGATTTTTCTTAAAGCACTCCAGCTCCATCATGATTTGCAGTAAAGCTTCGTATGGCTCAATCTCACACCCACACAACGTCAACCCGTAAAGTCAAAAGTGGTAACCCCTCATTGAATGGGCATCTGATGGAAATAGGAAACACGTATTTGTGTGTTTATTAAAGCAGGTTATGTTTGCTGAATGAATAACATTGAATAAACACTGAGTGGGATGCTCAGCTTTCTAGTATTACCACTCAGCCTGCTTTAGGGCTATTTCAAAGATAATAAGGAGATATGACCTGCATAAATCTAAAGAACAGTTTGGACGTAAATGGTGCCTCAGTGAATGAAGGAATTGATGTCTCCTAGTGTAGAAGCTATAAATCTAGATAAGTAAAATAACATTCAATTGTCCTCTTACTAAAACAGAACAAAAAGACAGTCCTCCTCCTTGTTTCCCTTTCCAGGCCACTAGATCCCGTACCTTCTTCTCTCCTGAGGGAAACGGACAAAGAAGGTGTCTGTCGCTGATCCTTTCTCAACCTAGGCATCTTGCTTTTTCAGGAGATGAGAGGCGAGAAGAGTGATGAGAGGTGTGGAGAAACAAAGATGCCTTCAGGGAGATTTATGTTTTTATAAATGCCATTTAAAATGTCTGTAGCCCAGGGACGGAAACATGAACGGTGCTTCTAGAAGGTGCATTTTGCAGGAAAATCATATTTGACCACAGGTTGAGAGACAGATTTTGTTAGTGGCTTTGCCATTGACTGATTCCATGGCTCTAGATGTTTTCTTCTTTCTGGGTCTCAGTTTCTTCACTTGTAGAATCAGGAAATCGGACTGGGGCATCTCGAGGCCTTGCAGCTATGACTTCATCTCCCTTAAATCTTGGCCCCTTGAGTTGAGCTGTGTCATTTAAAGGGTCCATCCTATTTCATATGGGAAGAAAATTAAGAATTTCTCACAATCTTAGCTGCAAATTTATTAGTTGAAATGAAAAGAGTAAGACTAAAAAGAGATATACAGTAAAGGTGGAATAGCTGTGGAGCAGAACAGAAAGGAATAAAATCAGTTAGACACTTACATATGAGGAATATGTGCTCCTCTCTGGAAGCCTCTCTGATGGGAGTGTAAGACAGACAGAGGCACACTATTTGCTGGCTTGGAGGAGAAGACTGGCTTTCCTCCTGAAGACTAGAATGTGACTGGGGTGAGAGATGGCCCTGAGCCCGGGGGTGAATGAAGCAAAGTTCAACAGTAAGCAAAGAGGAACTAGGTAATTCTTCCCTCCTGTTGTTACCCAGAAAGAAGTTGACTCTACAGACTGCTCATGGGACTTGGTGACATTTTTGAGTGTTTCTCCTCCATGGAGGTATTTGGAAAAAGAAGAGAAGTCATGTTTGATTCCTTTATGATAGCTGGGGCAGTGCCTGCTCAAAATTAACAAACCCTCCTTGCAAAGGATTTAATTTTATTGTCAGGTTTTTCTTCAAAACATCTTGGTGAGAACTGTGGGGAAAAGATTATTCAAAGAAACAGTGGATGGCAGTATTGGTTTGCTGCTCTAAAGCAGAAAGCAATGGGAAGTACAATTTTTTAAAGAAGCAAAGTAACTCATACTCGATCTTCTGAATCAGCCTCATACAGACATGGGTCTAAAATAATGAGAAGTTCCTATTTGCAGTTTCAAAACCGAATAAAGGAACTATGTCAAATGATTTGAGAATATTGCATTAAAAAATGTGAAGAAGGGAAAATGTTGACCTAGAAGAAACAATGGCCTCTTTTAATTCGGTTTTACATATCATCTTCACACAGGTAAGTGTTGGTTAACATACAAAACTAGCCAGTCAAGATTCTACAACCAAAGTCAATGGCATTGTAAAGCATAGTAGCAATTGTATGTCTTTTGTAGAGGTGGAAGATTTTAGATTAAAAGGGAAGTGAGGATAGAGAGGGAAGAAGGATGGGATACATACAGGCAACTAATTACGAATGCCATTTTTTAGCTATGAATATACATGTTTCACTACTTAAATAGAACACCTTAAAAATTGCAGATCATTTTTGCCTAATTATTTTCCTTTCTGTGTCCCTCACATCTCCTTTGGTATGCTGATTTGAAGAGTGACTTATTTGTACATGTAATCCCCCGTTCATTCAATAGATATTTTTGAGCATATATGAAATGGGATACAGAGGTCCTGCTTGGGGAAATAGACACATAGGTAGAAAAATATCATACAGTGTGGTTAAGTGGTAACTAGATAGTTTTTTCAATTGTCTCAGAATGGTGGGGTGAAGGTACAGTTTTTTTTTTTTTCTTTTCATCATTGCCCCTTGCACTATGTCAGGTTTCATTATCCTGTGGACTCATGCTAAGTCACATCTTGGGCAGATTTCAAAATCTCCCAGGCACTTCCAGTTATTAAAGTTATAATTCTTCATTTTCAGTTTAAAACTTCTCATTTCCCACCACATTTAAAGATATCCACCGCAGCCCAGCTGTATGGCTGCGGAGACCTGAAGAAGGAAAGTGTAAGTCCCCCTTTTGATGTTGTTTCTGGGGCTATGGGGTGTTTATGATATGCTCAGAGACACAGCTCCACCCACAGACACATCCTGCACCTTCCCTTTTCAAGGCCTAATTCTATCTACATCTCTTGGGGCTGCTGGTCTCTGTTCCTCTGATGTTGCGAATCTCTGTGTACAGACACCAAGCAGCTCCATCTCAATGTCTTCCAAATCTTTTAGCTCCTGCCCGCATCAAAAGATCACAGTCCCTTTGTGAGTCATTTGCTCCAGCCTCCAGGCTTCTGTGGTCCCCCTTGACCTGAAGAGAACTCATGCACTTCCGTGATGGCTGCTCTGCCACTCTTCTTTCGCTCTGTGCTGTCATCTCTTTCTCTCAAATTACTTTTGCTCTGCCCAGGTATCGATGCAGGGCAAATGAACAAGTCAGCTGCCTAGCCAAATGACCAACTGAGAAAAGAGATGCCAACTTCCCTCTCACAAGCATCTTCAATCTTTTGGAACTCCCCTTACACAGTTTAACTCTATAAAGATTACATCTCTGGAAGTGAGGGAAGGATATGAATTGAAATGGGAATGTACAGGCCAAGGCTGTGGCAATGGGGATGCTGACCCATTGGAAGATGAATAGGAAAGGAGAGGCTGAGGGTGCTGCCAAAATTTCTAGCAGTAAGGACTGTGGATAATGGCATCATTATCTAAGAGAAAAAAGGAATGTTGGGTAGTCTGAAAAAAGAAAAAAAAAAAGAACTCTTTTTTTCTGCTTTCACACCACAAAAAATCATCACAAAAGATTTCTGTATGCAGGGGTTTCTCCCCATACACCAAGCAAGCCATCAATTCTGCAGCTCACACCAGCTAGGTGTCCTCCAATTCAATTCCAACACTATCTACCTGGAGATAGCGTCAGATCCCATAGGTTGAGGGCTCAGTCCTGTAAGACTGTCCTCTACCTCACTTCCTACCAGTTGCATGTCCAGGTCTCCAGAACTGACTGACCTGCTTCAAGTTGAGGTTCCCATGACCCCATCTTGGGGTTCAATTAATATGCTAGAGAAGCTCACAGAACTCAGGGAAATACTTATGTTTACTGGCTTATTACAAAGTATACACATGAAGAGATGCATGGGGTGAGGTATGAGGGAAGGAACACAGAGCTTTCATGCACGTGGGCACACCACACTCCAGGACCTTTTATGGAGACTTTGTTGCATAGGCACGATTGACCACTGCACAGAAATGATTGAACAAAAAGGGTAAGATCTAATGCTCATAGGCTGAGTGGGGAAACCCAGCAAGTTCTGTCCAGATTCTTCTTGGTCTCTCTGTGCAGCACTTCTTCCTCCAGGTATGGGACAGGACCCCCTCTGAAATGAGGGTTTTATTACCCACAATCAGAAAGGCAGAGAAAGATTAGAGTTCTGCTTTGGGCAGGCAAAAGGAGAACAGAAAATATTTAGAGAAAGAGAGATTACGTTTTCTAAGGTCTCCTGTTGCCTAAAGTACCTCCAACATTACAAGAGACTGTGACAAGGGCTCTGGAAGTTATGAGCCAGGAACTGTGGATGAAAACTAATATATATAACCATATGTCATGGGTGGGAAGGGAATACATTTAGTTTGGGACATAAGGTAGTGGACATCCAGGCATAAATGGACTAAATGGACTATCATTTAAATCTAAGAAATAAATGAGAATTACAATATAAGTTGGAAGAGATTCCAAATCTGAATAGAGAATTTAGGCCTTGATGGATATGCAATAAAGAAAATGCAAAAAGAATAGGGTGAGCAGAATGCTGATTTTGGAAAGATCTTCTCAGGATGACCATGGACAAAATGGAACATTATGAGAGCAAGCAAACAAGATCAAAGTCTAACAGAAGGCATTCCAAATATGGAGAGAGCAGGAAAACAAAAACTTTTTAAATGTATTTTCAATCTAGCAGTCCAAATATGATAGGAGAAAAAATGGGGTCAAACAATAAAAGAAGTAAGAAAAGAATTAATTCCAAAATCGCTCATATTTAGACTTTTAAAAATTCACTTTAAAAAAGGCAACAAATGCAAGAATGGGCAATCAGAAAATGGTAAAGACTGCATAAAATTAGCTTCAAGTAACCACGAGCTCATCTGAAAGCTTGGGAAATGCTTGCGAGAATACACAACCCACAGATTACTAGCAGTCAAGAAAATTTGAGATTTGAAGGTATTTACAAATTGAATTCAATCTCTTCAACATCAAACTCACATCCCAGGCAGTGTAAATGAATTGCATAGCTAGTGAGAAGCAGAGGCACAGGAGGAGCCAAATGTCCCATGCCCAGGACCAGCTCTCCTCCACCAGCCATCAGCGTCACTTTTACTAACCAATTTAAAAGGCCACTGAAAGTCACTCTTGGAAAGTCATTAGGTGTCTTTGAGAAGAATTGGTGACACAGCCTTCTTTTGAAAGAAAATGTGAAATGATCTAGGTTGTCTTCCCAACTGTACGCACACTGGATTCCCATGACATTAGTAATCCCTCAACATTGGCACCCATTGGCTGACTCAATTGTATGGAGAAACACATCAAAGACTGCAGTCCTTTGGAAGTACATACAGACACCTTTTGAAAGATTGGTTTGTACATTATGACTAGTATGTATTCCTACTATTTCTGTGAAAAATGAAGTTGTAATAATACCTAAATAACCAGTAGATGCAGTCATATTTTCCTTGTCTGTATCAGGATTATTTAATAAAAGAGAGAACTTTCTGTAATTCTTGATGAGACTGTGACATGGAAAGGAAGGTAGCAGCTATGGTCTGGGACCTTAAGATCACTACATATTCTGTCAAGAATCTGCCATCTTTAAATATCAAACAAAAGAACAAAATATTTAAGAATGCTGTAAGTGGCTGCCTCCCATGATTTTTTTTTTTAATGTCTGTTCAGTAATTCAATTCCACAATGTAAATAGCTGGCAGCAGCAGTGTTGTGTGCTAAATATCTCATTACAAAATGCTAGAAAACTAGAGAATTACTGACAATTAAGGGTTGGTACACACAAGTGGCCAAAATTGCAGTTTACAAAAGAATGATAATTGCTCAAGAAGACAGAATTGATGCATATTATTGGATTTGGTCATTTTACTTTTATCATGAGTTTGCATTACCTCAAATGGATGAATGCAGTTGCTATATGAATTAACATGCATCATTTCTATCCCAGCTTTCCTTTCTGCACCATTGCCCCCTAACCCTCAGCCACAACTACACTCAGAGTTTTTACTTTCTATTTTGATTTCTGTATCAATGCTTTCTTTTCTTTGTGCACTCTGGGATAGCATTGGCAATCTATTTAGACAGCAAATTTCAAAATGCAATAAAGTTACAAATATTTGAATTAACATATGTAATGGAAGAATGATTGATTGATTATATTCAATTACTGGTGAATTGCAAAAACAAATTTCAAAGTGTAGTGTGAGGACCACAGGTTATATTAATGTTTGCAGTATTTGCAATGCTCACCCTTTTATGAGTGTCACCAATAAAATATTGCATTATTCATTCAATTCAAAAGCACCATTGTTCTTAACATTTATTCTGGTAAGTAGACTCATGATTTTCAATAAGAAACATAAATTTGCTCATGTGGCAAATTGAAGGGGTGTGATAGTATACTGCAAAGGTGTAACAAAACAAAAATTGTTGAAGAAGGCAAAGAATATCAGAACAAGATATATCAGAACAAAAAAGTTGATCCTCATAATTTTTTCTTGCTTCCATTTTCTACCAAGATGAAAAAGTTTCAATGTTAAGACTGTTAGGGAAACAAAGAATCCTTACTCAAACATACGTGCCAATTTGCCTAACTGGTTTTGTATTAGTCTGTTTTCATGCTGCTGATAAAGTCATACCTGACACTGGGCAATTTACAAAAGAAAGAGGTTTATTGGCCTTACAGTTCCACATGGCTGTGGAGGCCTCACAATCATGCTAGAAGGCAAGGAGGAGCAAGTCACATCTTAACGTGGATGGCAGCAGGCAAAGACAGGGCATGTGCAGAGAAATTCCTGTTTTTAAAAACATCAGATCTTGCAAAACTCATTCACTATCAAGAGAACAGCATGGGAAAGACCCGCCCCCATGATTCAATCATCTCCCACCTGTTCCCTCTCACAATACGTGGGAATTATGGGGGCTACGAGATGAGATTTGGGTGGGGACACAGAGCCAAGCTATATCAGGTTTCATGCACTTAGATCAGTTCTACACATTTCTGACAATTGCAGGAACTTTTTTCATTATATATACATAAATTTGGAACATTTGGGAGACAATTGAAACTTGGGTGGCTGAGGTGAGCTGACTTCAAGTGATGGTTAAAATGTGTGTATCAACTTAACTGAATGCCCAAAGAAGTGGTAAAACTTGATTTCTGGGCATGTTCATAAGAGTGTTTCTAGAAGAGATTAGCATTTGAATTGCTAGACTGAGTAAAGAAGATTGTCCTCACCAACAGAGCTGGACATCATCCAATCCATTGAGGGCCTGAACAAATGCAGAGGAAGGGCAAATTTGCTCTCTGAGGTAATGCATTCATCTTCTCTTGCCCTTAGACATTGGCTCTCCAGGTTCTTGGGCCTTTGGGTTTGGTCTAAAACTCTACCGTCCACTTCCCTGGGCATCCAACTTGCAGATGGCACATTGTGGGACTTCTCAGCCTCCAGAATCACATGAGCCAGTTCCTAATAATAAATCTCTGTGGGTGTATATATATATGTGTGTGTGTGTGTGTGTGTATGTGTGTGTGTATACATATATATACATATACACACAAAAGCACACACACACGAAGATATACATATGTATACACAAACATACACACACACATATATATCCCATTGGTTCTTTCTCGAGAGAACCCTAATACAAGCCACCCCCAGCAACACTAATTTCTATATAATTATCTACATAAATAACATTTTGTTTAAAGATGTTTTCTGTATACTTGAAATCTTGAAGTCTTTTTATCTTCACAATGTTTTAAAATTTAAACTTTCCTACAAAGCATAAAACCTTAATCTCTTAAAAGCCAACTCCAAATACAGGTAAAGAGAAGAAACTGGTGAGAAGGAGGAAAGAATGCTGAAAGGATCAAGAAGGTGGGAGGTTGTTGGCTTAGGATTTGGGATAGCGGTAAGTGGACCTCTGGGTCTCTTGTTCTTTGCAAACACTGACTTCAGTGTTCTAAAACTTCACTCCTAAGTAATCGGCATTTTCTCCTGCAAACTGCTGTTGAAGACTTTGTTCTTACCTTTTCTCACACCCTCACCTGTCTTCCATCACTCCTTTTATTCCAGCAGCACTACCAGTCTTCTTACCTAGAAGTAAAGAAAATCAATTTCGAATACTATCTTTGTCATTTCAATCCAAGGTTCTATTAACACAAAATAATGTCAATTTAAATCATTTATTATTTTATTGTAAGCCTGTGCACCCAAATCCGGTGTTAGTTCTTCCATTTTCCATTAAGTGTATTGTATTTTTGTTGTGATCATTTTTGTAATTTAAATATAATTGAAATAATCACAAAGCTTGTGAAAAATAGCAGCTCAAAGGCAAATAATATATAATTCTCATTCTATTCGGCAAACCTGGCATCATCATGAAAAGTTGAACTTTTTGCACAGCAAAAGTCACTTGAAATTTACACCAAAAATTCAAAGTCTTTGAATATTCAAAAGGAAGAGATGTAACAAATTGTTAACATTAAAAAGCTCTCAGTATCTGATTTTCAGGAGTATGTTGTCTTAGGCTACATTGTGAGAAGTTCAGTGTTTACACTTTCTTCATACCACTTATAAGAGCATAATTAAAACACTATCACCTCACAGCTCTACCTTCCCCACAAAAAAAATCAGTTTGAAATAAGAAAAATAAATACCTTTGATTGGAGGAATTCAATCGTAATGAAATCATAAATGACTAAATGTAGCTTGAATGGGTGGAAATTAAAGCAGAGTATGACTAGACAACTAGTTTTTTAAAAGAAATAAACACATAAGAAATGTAGCAGAGGGTGAATAATTGGGAATAATTGAATGAAATCGAGCAAGAGAATACTTAAGTTGTATATTAAGAAGTATTTCCTAACACTGAGGTTTGTTGGAGTCTGGGAAAATCACCCTTTCAAAGGATATGGTGGAAACTCTTTTTCTTACCTCATTTAAACTAGATTGGCTCAAGCTTCCCTCTGTGGGTGTAGGCCTATTTGGACAACTGTAGGTAGATCAGTCTAATAAATTGTTTTTACTCCTGATTTCTATGAGTCAAACATTTTAAAGCATCTGGTCCTTGATTCTGAAAATAAATTATTCCCCTTCTAACCCTCTATCTCCTTTTTCTCCTTCCATTTCTTTGACCTACTTTTAAAACAAACATCAGGAAAATGTATTATATAATTCTTTTGGCAGAGTAAAATGAACTGAGTAAATAAGAGTATTTAAATATGGTCCATTTTTAGTTTGGAATATTCTTGGAATGGAAATTTGTATCTATTAAATAAGAACTAGCTGTTTGAGCCTTATTAGGAAAATGTTTACTATGATTATTGTAACTCTAAAGTAATACAGCATTCAGTTCTAATTACAAAAGTGTTCTATTCAACCAACCACTCAGAACACCCTCCATTCAAATGCTCTTGTTTTTCCATAAAATTTATGGTAAAACCTCAAGTTTTATTTCACATATGTAGTAAAAAAGTGTATTTATGCAATTATCTTATAAATAATATAAATACATAAAACATATTTTTATTTTCTATAAGTACTATATTTTATAATAATATATAACAATTTCCACATTTCATAAGCTAAAATTCTATAAGTATAGTTGTTACAACAAATAGCATTATTTCCTTGGTTTTATTAAAATTACATAGCTTTTCTAAATAAACAATAAGAAGTTTCCAGAGATACAAGTTGGGAATTTTATTTGTTTGTAGTAGATGACAAATTTTGTATGTTGAAATATAAATAGCAAGTAGAATTTTCACATTTTTCCTTCAACTTAAATGCCTGTGCTATGGTATATAGGAAAAGGAGATTTCTCAAATATGAGTCAGAAAAGGTTACTTAGTTTTTCCCCAGGTGAGACTAGTGATGTTGATGGCGTCAAAATCACCAAAAATGATTTAGGACACAGAATGAAGGCCCACGTCTTGTAACCAAACAACAACTGATGGAAGTTTATCATCTATTCAAGTTGCTGTTGGAGAAGCTGTTTGGGAAACCCCTTGACAGATCTTCTTGTTGACCAGTTTGAACGAGAACATTATTTGATCATTCTGGGCAAAAAGCAGTCTTGTTTCCACAAATGTTTTTTATAGAGCTGAATACAATGGTGCAATTGGCCTCCTCCTTATAATAAATGAAATGCTTGGTAATCTTGGGGGCTTCTAATCTGTTTGTCAGCTGGACTGATGAGCTGGATTTATTTAATTGCTATCACCAAGCTGACCTATGTTATAATGACAGATAATGTTTCAATGAACAAAAGTATCATCTTTCTCAGGTTTTTCTTTTCTATGAAAAGAGAAATTTATGTTCAAATATCCCACTTTTCCCTACTCTTTAAATGTAAATATGTCAGAGATATATTAAAATGGCATTCAATATAGACTACTATTTTTAAAACAAAGTTGTCATTTGACTCCTGGTGAATTGCTCGTAAATTCAGGACTGAATAAAGAGATCAGATTACATTAAATGCATTTTGGTATCTATAACTTTCTGCAATGAATTAAAACTGGCTGATCGTGTCTCCAGTGCATTTCATTTTCCGTTGATTCATGTACTGTAATATAACCTTCAAAATTCCCTTATGCCAACAAACTCACTCAGATATGCTGAGTGCAGGAGGAGATTAAAGTGGCTATAAGATTGAAAACTGTATGAAGGCATCAGATAATGCAGTAGAGGTATAATGAAAGTGTAAACAAAGCCAGAAAATGTAGAAATTACCGTTCATATAATCCACTGTTGAATTCAATGGAGAGTTTAGCTCCCTGCCAAATATATATTAATATCCAACAAATTGGCAAGATCAATACACCAAGCCCATTTCATTCTTATTAAAGTATTTTTTTCCTCTTTGAGGTTAAGCATAAGTAAGGCATGCCATTCTTCCTTGGAAAATGTAATATTTCCCCAATAGGAATTGAGCGTTCAGGTGTACGCAGACTCCTAGCTCTGAGAAATTCACATTAGAGGATTTTCTGCCACTCTTTAAAATTGAAGTTACAGAAATAACCTCTCCTATTTTCCTGAGCAGTAGCTTTCTGTTTCTGCATAGTGAAAGCCAAACCATCCTTTAAAGGCTCTTTAAACTGGCGGGGGAAAGAAAAGGTGGGGGGGGCATTACTACTGTGCTAGGAGCCTCTATTGCTTCAGTAGTAGCTAGAGCTATGGATGAATGCTTTCAACAGAAGTTAAAAGAGATAATGAGTCTTTAATGATACAAAATCAGAGCCTTGTGTGCCTAGTGAAGCCTGACACCAGCTCCAGCTTGCAACTAGCAAGGAGCGCTCATCGCTATCTGTTTTATAGGCCAAAAATACGCACAAAATGACTTATTGGAAAATTATGTATCCGTTAAGATAGGATCAGTGGTATCTGTCTGTTAGGTTAAACTCTTCTGAGATGCAAAACAAAATGGGAAGGTAAGCCTATATTCTTTCCCTATCCATATATCTCTTTGAAAGTTTAAGGTGAATACATCTCTACCTTCAAAGCAGCAGTTTCTATTTTATTCCAGAGGTTTTCAGTATCAATTTCCATTTGTGTACCTATGTTTCTCTTTTCTCCACCAAAAATACAAACAAGAAACTCCAATGTCACCTGCCCGGACATACTTTCTGCTCTGCTGACCAGAGAGTAGATTCCTTGGCTCAGTCGAAAGAGATTTTTGTTCATCAAGTATTAGGAAACTGGTTTGAATCTCAACTCTAAATGTGTTAAGTACCAGCCAAAAACTTCTGGAGATCAGTCGGGGAAAATCTCCTCCATGAGCACAAGCCAGGCTCCTTGATGTTCAATGAGATTTGCTTCTGAAAGGATTGTCATGTTTGATATGATTAGGAAGTGTCAGTTGTCCTGATTATAAATTAAAATTTAAAAAAAAAACCACAACAAATTGATCTGGAAAATAAGAAACATAAGGCCACATTGCTGTGCTCTACTTTTTGCAATGATGCTTTAAAAGCGATGGAAATAGGAATTATTTATTGTAGGAATCCTAACTAGGTTATTGTATAAGGATTTGCATGCTATCATCATTGTATTAAGGTGCCAAAATCAGTTACAGGAGTGAAGAGAGAAAAACATCAACATAACTTCTCTTGGTGTGTATTTAGTATGCATTTTTCTTTTCAAAAATGGCTCGTGAGTGTGAGTGAATTTGGAGTCTTCGAGGAAGATCAAATTAGGTAGGTAAATAATCCATAATTTGTTGAAAGGAATGAAATTATCCTTTTTTTTTTTTAAAGAAAATATATTGTATTTTTGACTCTCTTCTCATTTATTGTCCCTCATTCCTATTCCAGCCATTTCTCTCTTTTGGCCACAGTGGTGCCAGTGAGGGCTAATCATTAATGTTGCCACTAGAGAAAGTAGATGTGGGGAATGTTTAGAAGAGTTAGAAGATAGGGCGTGCTGGGCATGTTCACTCACGCCTGTAATCCCAGCACATTGGGAGGCTGAAGTGGGTGGATCACTTGAGGGCAGAAGTTCAAGACCAATGTGGCCAACATGGAGAAACCCCATATCTACTAAAAATACAAAATTAGCTGGGCCTGGTGGCACGCACCTGTAGTCCCAGCTACTCAGGAGGTTGAGGCCCCACTGCACTCCAGCCTGGGCAACAGAGTGAGACTCTGTCTGAAAAAAAAGAAAAGAAAAGAAATAGGGGAGCAGGGGAAAAAAACAGAGGTGTATTTTTAGCCCCCAAATCATGATTCCTTTTCTTCCACAGACTTCTACTGTTTCAAACCGTGTATTATTAAGATACAAAGAAGCAATAACTTGACAATGTGTCCATATTTTAATAACTGATTAATTTTAACTTTATAACGGCAAGGTTTCTAATCTATGACTTGGCGTTAACACAAAATATGGGGCTAAGTAGGTGAAGGTATTCATAGCAAATCTCCTATCATCACCAAATAATTGAGGTTTCTTCTTCATAGAAAATGCTAATTTTTAAATAGGTGAATTGTCACAATTATGTCTACCATCTTAGCTCATAATCTTCCTGGAAATAGAGCAAGTATCAGGTGACTACATAGAAAATCTAGGTCTAAAACGAGCCGTGACTTATTATTTTCCCACCTTCTCCCTCTCAAGAATATTGAAAAATAATTAGATAAAAACCTTGTGAAGTGTTGCCTTTTATCAGTAAGTAGAATATATTAGATATAGTTTATTTTTGTAACCTCAATTAATATATTTAGATCCACAGATATGCCCCCCCCAAAAAAAAGAGGCAACTCTGTTTTCCTCTGGAAATACCCTCTGTCTCTATACAGCATAATTTAAGGTATTTCAATCAAATTGGGAATTTCTGAATTCTGAATGCCATACTTTGCAAAAGCACATAAGCCTAAAGATGAGCAAGACTGCAGTGCTGCTTTGTAAAACTAGCATACTGCTACCATCTGAATACAACCAAAATTGGGGTACATCTGCATCTAGAAACAGTGTCCAGAAAAAAATCTTGAATTGTAGGTATAATTTAATGTATTCCTTCGATAAATTTTTTTTACCAAGTGTCTACTATAATCATCAACCCCCAAAATTCATTTTTTATTATGCCATTCAGTATTCTACAAGCTGTGGATACAGTAGCAAGTAAAGCAGACAAAAAAACCTTACCTTACATTCTAGTTTTTAGAAGAGATGCTGGGAACATAGCAGTAAGATAAAATGAATCCCATACCCTTACGAAGCTTAAAGTCTAATAGAGATGACGGCTAATAAGCAAGTGAATACATACATACATAGCTACATCCATAAATACATAAAGCAGTTAAATAAAGATGTAAATATGTGAAAAAAGGAAGATGGGGTAAAGCCATAAAAGAAACTGACATGGATAATCTAGATTACATGTAAAGATAACTCTTTTGGGAAAAGGAAGAATAAGACTTTTGAAATCTGTTTGGAACTTTCTCCCATGCCTATGACGAACTTTTCAAAAAAATACCATTGGAATGTAATTCTTTCTCATTATATTGCCAGAATAAAATGAACCCAGTTATTTGAAAGGGAGGAATACATTTCTAAGCATATTTTGTAAGGTCCTTTCTTTGTAATAAATTGACAATGAAACAACATGTGAACATATTAGGATAGCATTTATTCAAATAAAGTAGAAGATTAAAGTAATATCTACATGATTTGGAAAATAAATACTGTTTGAAGAGGAAAGTATAATTAAAGTCTTGGGTTTGAAAGATTCAGATTATTGGTCTATATTAGTCATATACTTTAAATAGATTTTCAACTATTTCATATAACTGATGTATGTGCAACACTATATGAAATACTTTTACAAAATCAGGAGTCTTGAAAAAGGTGCTTTTTCTAGGGTTCTGATTGTATTTTCATCAGTAATGTTATCTCTTAAATAGTAGCATTCATTTACATGGTTAAACTAATTAAAATCTATTATAAATAAGATATAGTGAACCATTTATTTTATTTTATTTTTTTAATTATACTTTTAAGTTCTGGGGTCCATGTGCAGAACGTGCAGGATTGTTACATAGGTATACACGTGTCATGGTGGTTTGTTGCACCCATCAACCCGTCAACTACATTAGGTATTTCTCCTAATGCTGTCCATCCCCTAGCCCTCCACCCCACAACAGGCCCTGGGATGTGATGTTCCCCTCCCTGTGTCCATGTGTTCTCATTCTTCAACTCCCACTTATGAGTGAGAACATGTGATGTTTGGTTTTCTATTCTTGTGTTAGTTTGCTGAGAATGATGGTTTCCAGCTTCATCCATGTCTCTGCAAAGGGCATGAACTCATCTTTTTTATGTCTGCATAGTATTCCATGGTATATATGTGCCACATTTTCTTTATCCAGTCTATCATTGATGGGCATTTGGGTTGGTTCCAAGTCTTTGCTATTGTGAACAGTACTGCAAAAACATATGTGTGCATGTGTCTTTAGAGTAGAATGATTTATAATCCTTTGGGTATATACTCAGTAATGGGATTGCTGGGTCAAATGGTATTTCTGATTCTAGATCCTTGAGGAATCGCCACACTGTCTTCCACAATGGTTAAACTAATTTACGCTCCCACCAACAGTGTAAGAGCGTTCCTATTTCTCCACATCCTCTCCAGCATCTGTTGTTTCCTGACTTTTTAATGATCACCATTCTAACTGGCATGAGATGGTATCTCATTGTGGTTTTGATTTGCATTTCTCTAATGACTAGTGATGATGAGCTTTTTTTCATGTTTGGCCACATAAATGTCTTCTTTTGAGAAGTGTCTTTTCATATCCTTTGCCCACTTTTTGATGGGGTTGTTTTTCTTTTAAATTTGTTTAAGTTCTTTGTAGATTCTGGACATTAGCCCTTTGTCAGATGGATAGATTGCAAAAATTTTCTCCCATTCTGCAATTTACTTATTCCTCTGATGATAGTTTCTTTTGCTGTGCAGAAGCTCTTTAGTTTAATTAGATCCCATTTGTCAATTTTGGCTTTTGTTGCCATTGCTTTTGGTGTTTTAGTCATGAAGTCTTTGCCCGTGCTTATGTCCTGAATGATATTGTCTAGGTTTTCTTCTAGGGTTTTTATGGTTTTAGGTCTTACATTTAAGTCTTTAATCTATCTTGAGTTATTTTTTTGTGTAAGGTATAAGGAAGGGATCCAGTTTCAGTTTTCTGCATACGGCTAGCCAGTTTCTGAACACTATTTATTAAATAGGGAATCCTTTCCCCATTGCTTGTTTTTGTCAGGTTTGTCAAAGATGAGACGGTTGTGGATGTGTGGTGTTATTTCTGAGCCATAAATTTTAAAATTGAGAAGATGGTTGGTCATTTTGTCATTCTATTTAGATACTTTCTCTGTTATTGAGAGTGGCAGGAGGCAGCCAAATGCCTAGGCAGATAGGAACATACCCAGAGAAAACCCACCTTCAAGCCAAAAATAGCCTGAATGCTGAAAGACCAAACTGCTGGTCCCGCATGAAACCTGTGACCCAGAGTGAGAATTTCTGTTACTCTTTGCCCACCCTTTCCTGGTTGATTCTTTCTGAATAATGCCTTCTAACCAATTGAATGTTGCCTTTTTCAATACTAACTATGGCATAACCCTCCTCCATTCTGAGCCCATTAAAAAGTCATGGACTCAGCCATGTTAAGGAGACTTTTACACCCTGAGGTAGGGGAACACCCCTGCATCCTCTCTCCATGGAAAGCTGTTTCATCACCCAATAGAATTCTCCACCTTGCTCATGCTTTGATTGTCACTGCATCCTCATTCTTCTTGGGCATGGGACAAGAACTTGGGAGCCAGAGCACAAGCCAGATTCAGACCAGGTGGGCCAAGTGGGTGGCCATCTCCTGCAGCAGGTAGCATGGCTAAGTGAAGCCCAGGCAAGACATTGCCAGCTGAAGGCCCCGGGTTTGCAGTGACTGAGAAGAAATCCTGCATCATTATGCTTTTTCTTTATGTTGTATCATTAATAATGCAAACAATATACAGGATATATTGATTCATATAATTTCCAATTGTTTGTAGTAAATAGAGTTATGTTGAAATATTGCAAGTCATTCCATATTATACGTAATAACAGCAATAAAATTTTAAAAGTTAATCAACAATTCAGTAAAATACATAATGAGACTTAAAATGCCCTTTTTTCAAGAATTAGACCATGACTTCCAGCAGAATTGCAAATGTTTCATTACCTGAATGTGAGTTTGACACACAATAAAAACTGTTGGTTTCATTGGATTACACAGAGAAGCAAACAAACTGATGAAAGATAAAAGAGAATAACACTTTCCATCAAAGCAAATAATTTCAAACTATTTTTGCATTGCTTTTCTACCACCAAATTTGATGATATATCCAACTGTTTTAGTATTTTTGAGCTGTGTGGATCCTACACTACTCCTGTTTTCCTTCCTGTTTAATTGACATTTTTAAAAGCTTACATGTGGACTTTTACTAGAATATTATTATTTTTATCTTCATAATCAATTGCTAAATAAATAAAGGTACTTTTCTCTATAATCCAACGCCTTAATTTATAGTATTAATAAATTTTCTAGTAGATAAAATGAATATATATATTTGTGTGTGTAATCAGAACTTGATTATTAATCAACATTAAAAAATGTTAATAAAGTGTACATTTAAAAGAGAACACAGGCAGTATCATTCTCATACACAAAATATGTATTTTTTCCTACGACAGTATGTATCAGGTGCTTGTTCTGCTCTAAGAAAAAGATAAAAATGAACACTAAGTTCTTATTTTTAAAGTTAACACTATAATATATTGTTATATTAAGGAAGAAAGTGGCAGTAGTCACAGCCTTTACTAAAGCCTTAGTAGCCGTAGCACTTGATTTTGAGTCCTCATTTTGACACCTACTATTTATCTGACTTTTCTTTTGCTTCTAGGTGTATCAATTCTAAAAATTTAACCTTGGGATCCAGGCTGGGTGGACCAGCAAATGAAGTCAGGAGAATTGTTATGGATGAGAACAGGGGAGAGTTGGGAAACTGGTGGTTCCCATAATGACAAAGAGCGATTGTAATTAAAAAAAAAAAAGGATAAATGGAAAGTAGCCAAAAATTAAACAATTAAACATATATTAGCTTTTTATTTTTTATTTTTTTTACTTTGCAGGCTCAACGCATCAATATTTGCATGTATGTGAGTATCACATATTTTTAAAAACTTAAACTGAGAGAATATATTGATTTATTCATTGAAGTTTCCCTTAAATGATTCTCCTCTTACATCTTAATTTCCATGTCCTTCATCTCTAACTTATAGTTAATTGTCAAACAGCACATACTTCATACTCTACTGAAGGAACAACACAAGACAGAAGTAGTGGTATTTACCATTCTTTAACATTTCATTGTTTTGAATTAATGTTCCATTACCTGAGACATCTTAACACACATTATATAGCTGACCTCTATATAATGAAACATTGAATTGTAATAGAAATTTCTTCTTCTGCTGACTTTACAAAGACCATCCACACCAAAGCTGAACCAAAGACAAAATTATTACACATTGGTATCCTGAAAACATCTACTATATAATAAGGTAGCCATTTCCAATGAAAACATTTGTCTTGTCAGAGAACACCTAATAATACCTAGTAAAGATTATATGATAAGTAAGTGTCCTAGTTTTCCATTTAGAAAGGGAATTTACATGAAATAGATTTAATGTTTTAGTTATAATTAGACACCTTCTTTAATACTTAAACTTGGCACACAATTTCTTTATCTAATCTAATCTATTTTCATTTAAAAAATACATATACTAAGTTTCAATTTCACACAGTGAGTGTTCCTACGAGTTTATTTTTATAGTATAATCCATTGTAATTTTAAATAATTTTCTGTTTGCTATAATTTTCATTATCTTGGTTTTATTAAACATCTTTGTTCTGCTCCTTCTAGCATCCTATAATGATCAACCTGATTATCCTTGATGTAAAATAATATTGTGCTGATAAATAACCATATTATTTTTCAGATTCTTTTAGTAGCAAACAACAGAAACTCAATTAGAACGAGCTAAAGCAAAAAGTATGAAAGTCACCAAATCAAGGGAAGGACAGGGAAATATCAATACAGTCTGGCTCTCTGTTGCCTCTCATTCCTTCTGTGAATCAGCTTTAATCTCTTTAAATCACTGGTATGATTATCTGAGCCCAGAATATAACTGTTATATATAAAAATAAAGTATTGTTGCACTTTAAATATATGTTCATATATGCCAGGAATAAACATGCTTTCTTTTATTCACAATTTTACCCAGAATTATTAACTGTTTTAAAAATATTGCACCAGTAAAACAATTTGTGGTATTTGAATCACAAATGTAACAACATATCAGTCTGAATTGGAAACTGTCATATTTGTAATTTTAAAAGTAAATAAAAATTATGATTTTAGATAGCAGAAATAAATCTTAACATAATAGTAATTGTAATGCATTTAAATGGATTAAACTCACCAATTAAGGCAGATTCTCAGGTTAGATTAACAAAGCAACCAAGATCTAGCAATAGTTTCCCACAAAAAGGCTATACAAAGTATATGCAGATTAGTAACTGTCTGTAACCTATTTGTTACTAATCTGTGACAAAATAACTACAGAAATTGAGTTAGAATGTATTAAATGTTACACAAATTTGATAAAGTAATTCCATGTCTGTCCAAGCTAATAATAACAAGTAGGCTTGTATTTTGAATGGCTTTGTTTATTTTCTTTGTTAGAAACCATACTTACTACATTTTACAAAAGGAAGATACAGAAATAGAATAGAAAATTTATAAAACCTGGATTTTCCCCCAGTTGGTTTGAGAAGCACTGGTCTTTAAGGTACACACTTAAAGAATATCAAAAAGTTGAAAACTTAAGAATGAAAATAATGTGTCAGGCAAATATAAGCCAACAGAAAGTTGGAGTAGTGAACTATTTCTCACAAAATATAATTCAAGGCAAAAATGTGTCATAAAGTAGAAAATACGTTTCTTACTGGTCAAAGAAACAATGGATTAAAAGTAACATACCTGCACCTCACAATACTGTTTTAGACTATGTAAAGCAGTAATCTTATTTACAATAGCCACACCCCAAAAACCCTAGCAATACATCAAACCAAGATCTCTACAAGGGAAACTACAAAACGCTGTTGAAAGAAATCATAGATAACACAAACAAATGGAAAAAATATTCCATGCTCATGGATTGGAAGAATCAATATCATTAAAACAGGCATACTGCCCAAAGCAATCTACAAATTCAATGCTATCCCTATCAAACTACCATCATTTTTCACAGCATTAGGAAAAGTTATTCTGAAATTCATATGGAACCATAAAAGGAGCCACAATAGCCAAGGCATGCCTAAACAAAAAAAACAAAGTCCCAGGCATCATGTTACCCAACTTCAAACTATACTATAAGGCTAAAGTAACCAAAACAGCATGTCTCTGTACAAAAACAGACACATAGACCAATCGAACTGAATAGAGAACCCAGAAATAAAGCTGCACACCCACAGACACCTTATCTTCGATAAAGTCAACAAAAATAAGCAATAGGGAAAGAACTTCCTATTCAAAACATGGTGCTAGGATAGGTGGTTAGTCATGTGCAGAAGAGTAAAACTGAACCACTATCTTTCACGATATACAGAAATTAACTGAAGATGAATTAAAGATTTAAATGTAAGACTTCAAACTATATGAATCCTAAAAGAAAACCTAGGAGGCACCATTCTGGATATTGGCTTTAGGAAAGAATTTATGACTAAGACTTCAAAAGCAATTGCAACAAAAACAAAAATTGACAAGTGAGACCAAACGGGTTTCTGCACAGCAAAAGAAACGATCAGCAGAGGAAGCAGACAACCTACAGAATTGGAGAAAATATTTATGAACTATGCATCCAACAAAGGTCTAATATCCAAAATCTATAAGGAACTTAATTCAACAGCAAAAGACGTGAATGGACACTTCTCAAAAGAAGACACACAAGCTGCCAACAAACAGAAAAATGCTCAACCTCACTAACCATTAGAGAAATGCAAATCAAAACTATCTCACATGAGTCAGATTAGCTATTATTAAAAATTCAAAAAACAACAGATCCTGGCAAGGCTGTGGAGAAAAGAAATGCTGATACACTCTTGGTGGGAATATAAATTAGTTCACCCACTGTGGAAAGCAGTTTGGAGATTTCACAAAGAACTTAAAATAGCACTACTACTCAACCCAACAATCCCATTACTGGGTATGTGTCCAAAAGAAAATAAATCTTTCTGCCAAAAACACAAATGTACTTGTATGTTCATCGCAGCACTATTCACAATAGCAAAGACAAGGAATCAACCAATATGCTCATCAACCGTGAACTGGATAAAGAAAATGTGGGACATATACACCATGGAATACTGCATAGCCACAAAAAAAGAACAAAATCATGTCATTTGCAGCGACATGGATGTAGGTGTAGGCCATTATCCTAAGTGAATTAAAGCAGGAACAGAAAACCAAATACCACATGTTCTCACTTGTAAGTGGGAGCTAAGCAATGGGTGCACATAGATATAAAGGTGGCAACAGTAAATACTGGGGATACCAGAGCGCAGAGGGAGGGAGGAGAGCAAGGGTTGAAAACCTAACTGTTGGGTTCTATGCTCACCATTTTGGTGACAGGATCATTCATACCCCAAATCTCAGCATCACGCAATATACCCAGGTAACAAACCTGCACATATACCTCCTGAATCTAAAATAAAAGTTGAAATTACAAAAAAATAAATAAAAATAAAAAACAAAATAAATTAGCAGAGAGACAAAAAGAATATTTAAATTAAAAAAATAATATACAGGCAAATCAGTAATTGTTATTGTTGATTTTAATATACCCCTCTCAGAAAAAAATAGATAAATCCAAGAAAATACTAGGTGGGATATACACAACTTAAATAACTCAATTAATAACCTCAAAATATTATTTATTAAATTTTTTTTACTTAAAAATATAGAATACACATTTTCTTTTTGAGCAAACACAAAACATTACAAAAATTGGTTCTGAATTTGGCCACAAAAGAAACTTCAATAAATTCCAGAGGAGTTCAGGCATAGTGGCTCAGGCCTCTAAACCCAGCACTTTGGGAGACCAGGTGGGAGGAAGGCTTGAGACCAGGAGTTCAAGAGCAGCCTGAGCAACATAGCAAGACCCCCCATTTCTACAAAAAAAAAGGCTTTTTTAAAAAATTAGCTGGTGTGGTGGCATGTGCCTGTAGTCCTAGCTACTTGGAAGGCTAAAGTGGATCATTGAGTCTAGGAGTTCAAGGTTACTTGATCATCCTAAACCTCAGTTTTGTTATTTATAAAAGACATCACTATTGCCTGCTCCATGGTGTTCTTAATGATAATTAAATGAGGCGAGCTATGATCTTGCCACTGCACTCCAGCCTGGGCACAAAATAAGACACTGTCTCTTAAAAAAAACAATTCCAGAGGATGAAATCATATCGTTTATGTTCTCTGAAGACAGTACTGTAGATCAATATAAAAAAAAATCTAAGTAAAAGTCCCATATATATGACATATAAGTAATATACTTCTTTGCATTTAAAAGTAAATATTAAAGAAAAATAAAATATTTAGAATTAAATAGTAAAAACCCTACAATCCAAAATGTGTGGTACATAAATAAAGTAGAAAAACTGGGAAGATAAAATACAATTAAGCTAACCATTCAACTCAAAAAGATTAAATGATAATCACAGAGAAAAACTAAAAATGGAAAAGAAATAATAAAGATAAAAGAAAAATTAATAAATCCAGAACAAAAAGCAGTAGAGAATATTCATAAAACAGAAAGCTGAGACTTAAAAGTTACTAACATGAACCTCTGGCAAGACAGATTCAACAAAAAATAAAAGAAGATGCAAATGAAAGAAATTCCAATTATATAAAGAAAAATATTCCAGACCGAAAAGGTATTTCTAAAATAATAAAAATAATATTATCAAAAGCTCATAGGCTAATAAGTTTGAAAACTGAGAGAAATAATATACTTCTTACAAAAATATTCCAAGAAGAAAAAAATATTTGGATCAGTATTTATTAGCATAGACCAATAACCTCAAAACCTATATTCAATTGTTTTATAAGTAAATTAAATAAATCATTCAAGGAACAGATAATATGTAATTCCTATTTTATGCAAAGATGAAAAATACCTATTAATGTAATTTATGATACTAATATATTAAGAAGAAGATAAATTATGATTATCTCAATATATACACAACAGAAAAAAACTTAGCAAACTAGTAAAAGGTAAATTTTTCAGTGTGGAAACAGTCATATACCAAATAGGTTGTGAGGTACAATATTCATTGCTCTAAGAATAAACTCTCCATTTATTTCAGTAATGGTTTGCTCTGTGTCACCTGCATTCTCACTACTTGGTTTTTGTTACAACAAAAACAAACTGTGTGTGAGTGCGTGTATGTATGTGTGCGTGCCTATCTCTATGTAACAAGTGTGTATAATACATATACACATCATCTATATAAGTAACAACACATAACACATTTATTAAGATTGTCTTGTGTTCTGGTTTGACAAAATTGCTTTCTTCTCATGCTATGCAAGTTGCAAAATTGGCTGGGTGCCCTGAGATGCAATTTAAAGTGTCATATAAGTTATCATGCTCTGTTCTGTTATTTACCAAAAAATCCCTCCAAACAAAATTGACAAAATGGGCTCTGCTATTTCTTTTGAAGCTGTCTTCTTGTCAATAAAGTTTACACATTTCAATGAATACTACTCTGTATAATTTTTAGATTATATTACACTTTTGCAGCTGGAGTAGATACTAAAAACTGTTATAAAGTATGCTCACTTTCTATGCATAACAGCTGCTTGTAGAACTGTAATATCCTGCACACTTCCATTTTTTTCTTGTTAAATGTACGTTTATGAAGAGCTTTGGTTTTGAGAGTCCACGATTCTTTCTTTGGATTGGGTGTGAGACGATAGTTATACAATTGGAAACAAAAAGACAGTATTCATCTATGTCAATGCTCAATGAATGCACAGGTTTAATACCATCAATGTTTAAGGTAATTTGGGCAGTAATTACATATGAAAGGCAGCACTAAGCAATAAAATAATTCCAAAAATGCCATAGATACTGATAGTGACTATAAAGCTGTTCACAAAATGAGGCTTATAATCTCAAGGGTCTCAGAAAGCTAAGGTTTGTATATTCTTCATGACACTAAATTAACTATATGATCATGACTAAGCTACTTGATCATCCTAAACCTCAGTTTTGTTATTTGTAAAAAATGGAAACAACGATGCCTACTTCGTGATGTTCTTAGTGATAATTAAATATGATAATATAGAAGAATATCTAGTACAATGTAGCCACTTAAGAAGTTTGATGGATTTAAATTGCTATCTAATAAACCATTATGTTATGCATTATTAAAAGCACAGTTGTGAGGTGCATGCTTGCTGCACGAGTGAGTGAAGTGTGACATTCATAAAAAGCAACCGATGAAGGCCATCTTCAAACTTGAAATCCTGAGATGACTTCAGAAGATTCACAATCACCACAAACCTGGCCCAGGGAATCATTCCGTCATCAGTGGTTTTCAGGCATTTTCTCATGTTTCATTTCAACCACTGGGAACCTTGAAGAGAAAAGATGTTAGTTGATAATAATAATAGTAATCATTTTTACTGATGCTGTAATCTGAGTGGCCATGAGTTCTACACCATTCTGAGTTCATTGTTTCCTTTGGTATCCAAAAAAATTAAGTCACAGCCACCTCTGGAAAATTGTAAGAAATCTAGTCTCCTTACAAGTATTGAGTGTCTCTAGGGGAGAAATTTTATTTTATTATTCATATTAAATATCTTCTTCTAGTTTTCTCCTTGGCAATCTTTGGTCATTTCATTATTTCCTCTATAGGTTTCTGTAGCTTCTAATTCTAAATCAAGGATTTAGTTTTCCATAAATGTAACTAAATATTGAATTTAGTTATTCATAATTTATCCATTCAAAAATATTGTCCAGGAACTCTGCTGGTACAAGGGATACAACAGTGAACAAGACAGGCAGTCCCTAACCTCCTGGAGTGTATAGTCCATTGAAAAGATAGCTATTAAACAAAGTATTACATGATAATGTAAATAATAACAGTTGTGATATTTGCCAAAAAATATATAGTGTTCTGTGAATGCTTGCAATGAAAGAGACTTAGTCTTGATCTAAAGACCCAAGAAGCCTTCACTGAAAAACTAGTAAGCTGCATGAACTAAAGTTACCCAGGGAAAGGAGGAATGTTATAGTCATAGGCAACTGCACATGCGAAGGTTATGAAGTGGGAAAAGATGCTTAAGGACTTAAGGAGGCCAGTATGGATACAGGTTATTGAATAAAAGGAACAGTGGAATTGACCGGAGCAGGAGTCAGGAGCAGATCATGGAATGATTCATTTGTCTGGCTAAGGGTTTTGATCTGTATCCTAAAAAATGAGGAGCAACTTACGTTTATTTAGGTTGGAGTGAAACATCATCTGAAAGATCACTCGGTGATCTTTTACAACAGCCAGTGCTGTGAGTGGACTGATTTAATGGTACATACTCAACTGGAGAAAATGTTCTTGGAATTTTGCCGTCGAACATTTCATAGACAGTCTTCTAATTGGCTGGCGGAACCAAAATACCTTTGCTCTTTCAGGGGAATCTTTATATGAGAGACAGAGCTCAGTGTCCTGTTGTTAGAGAAGCCTGTTGAAAGGGAGGACTCTATACTGAACAAGTGACATGATAGTTTACTCTACAATCGTCAGGAATTATTTCAATGGATCCAAGAGTTCAATGAGGAACTTATAGTTTCAGTTCTGACATAGAAATAGCATGGCAGTCCGAATTCTGTCCTTTAACACAAAAAAGAGCTGGACAGATGAAAATGAATATTTCTCGTATCTATCAGAGAACTTAGGTCTCCATGTAAACAGCTGCAACAGAATCTGGAGGCATATCCAGGCAATCACAGCTGAGATCTGCTTACCCAGAACAGAAGCTGCTTGTGTCATTAACTGGAAGAAACAGTTAAATGGTAATTTTAACCTAGGAATAGAGGTTTAGTTTGAGGCTACTGTGTAAGAGTGAGAAACTTCTGGAAGCCACAGCTTTAAGGATGTTCCCATGGTTTTCGTCAGTTTTAGCTCCAGGGAGTCTCAAAGGTTTTTATGGTAAAGATCTGAGAAAGATGCCCTCTTGAATCTGGCAGAAAGAGAAGAGTAATCATCGTGAAATATGCCCACATTTTTGTCATAAGCAATACCTGTATTCCAGAGGAAAAGACTTTGCTGGAACATTCTCTCAGCTAGAAGAAAAGAATTTGTAGACAGTTCGTAGTTAATTGCCCTAAACCTCAGTTATGCTATTTGTAAAAAGTGGAAATAATAATACCTACTTAATGAAGCTTTTAATGATAAGTAAAAGGGGTAATATGTAAGAACGTACCTAATACAATGTAGTCACTTGAGAGGTTTGATGGATTTAAGTCTCTATCTAATAAATCATGTATGTTATATGTTATTAAAAGCACAGTTGTGCAGTACATGCTTGCAGCACAAGTGAGTGAAGCATGACACTCATCAAAAGCAGCTGTCGAAGGCCATCTTCAAACTTGAAATCCTGAGATGACTTCAGAAGAGTCAAGATCACCATAAACCTGGCCCAGGGAATCATTCCATCATCAGTGGTTTTCAGGCATTTTCTCACGGTTCATTTCAACCACTGGGAAACTTGAAGAGAGAAGATTAGTTAGTTGATAATAATAATAATTTTTGCTGCTACTTTCTCCCTCTTCAAATTTCTATCTCACCTCAGCAGGAGGTAGAAAACTACTCAACTGTGGTTATGTGTCTGAAGGATATAAATTGGAAATACTGCCACCAAGAAAGAAGTAGGAGGCAAGGGACAGTAAAAAGATTAGTGGGCCAACTCTGGGCACACTGCCTATGGCTTAGCCCTACTCCATGAGAAGTAATTATTACAAATAAAATTAAATTAAAATTAAAAAAGATGAGTGGTTATCAAGGAGGAAAGAGCAGGATGAATCAGTGAAGCACAAGGTAACTTTATGGTGGTGACACTATTCTGTGTGATACTGCACTAATGAATACATGATATTATGCACTTGCCAAAACCCATAAAGGGCCAGGCATGGTGGCTCATGCCTGTAATCCCAGCACTTTGAGAGGCCAAGGCAGGAGAATTGCTTGTGCTCAGGATTCAAGACCAGCCTGGGCAACATAGTGAGACTCCACCTTTGCAAACAATAAAAAAATTATCTGGGAGTGGTAGTGCATGCCTGTGGTCCCAGCTACTCAGGAGGTTGAGGCAGGAGGACTGCTTGAACCTGGGAGGTCAAGGATACAGTGAGCTGTGATTACACCACTGTACTCTAGCCTGTGTGACAGAGCAAGAATCTGCCTCAAAAAAAAAAAAAAAAAAGAAAGAAAGAAAAAGAAAAAAAGAAAAGAAAAGAACATGAAAACACATACAAAAACCAACAACATCAACCTTATAACACCAGAAGTAAACATTAGTGTACATTAAAAAAAATCATTTAGGAGATCAGGGATTCCAGGAAGGAATGAAGACAACTGTGACAAGAGATTTCAAATATATTACAAAGATATCAAAGAACCTCATTGAAGAAGGTGAGTGGAAAAGTTGTTGAAGTAAGTAATTTTGGAAATGAGCAGAATCTGTAAGACTAAAAAAAAGGAACTACATATAAGCACTGTATTTGATAAATGTGCAATGGGAAATGGGTTAAAAATTGATATTGTTTTACATGCATATGAGAATTGAGCAATTAAGTGGATGGGTAGGAGCCAGTTTTCTCACTGTTGCAGTCAGAATTTACAGATAAGCAAGGGGGAAAAGGCTAGAAATATTTATGCAGTAATTGATTAGATTTATTGATATCAGAAAACTCAAGTTTACCTTACTATAGTTATCGATGGTTACACATAGAAATATAACATATATAGATAAATGTACATATACAAGTGTCAGTTTATACACACATATTTTTCTGCTCTGTCTGCTGAGATACCCCAAAGTAAATGATATCCCACTAGCCACAAGCATATCTAGAATCCAATTCTTGGTTTCTAACGCCATTTTCTAATAAAAGTAATCAAGGCTTATTGGAGAAACAGCTGATTCTAGGGCTGGAGCAGGAAATAAATAAGATGACACAGAGCATTCTGTAGTGCCAAAAAGTAAGGAAGTGCTTAAAACACACACATATTCACAGGGAGATGTCAAATGGACACAGGAGCCAACTGAAAGAGCTCCCAAAGCTGGAAAAATTTGAGTAATGAGGTAAAGAAAATAGTATTGTATTAGTTCATTTTCATACTGTGATGAAGAAATACCCAAGACCAGGTAATTTATAAAGAAAAAGAGGTTTAATGGACTCACCATCCCACATGGCTGGGGAGGCCTCACAATCATGGCAGAAAGCAAAGAAGGGGAAAAGGCACATCTTACATGGTGGCAGGCAAGAGAGTGTGTGCAAGGGAACTGGCCTTTACAAAACCATCGTATCTCGTGAGACTTACTCACTATCACAAGAACAGCATGGGAAAAACCTGTCCCCGTGATTCAATTACCTCCCACCAGTTCCCTCCAATGACGTATGGGGATTATCAGAGCTACAATTCAAGATGAGATTTGGGTGGGGACACAGTGAAACCATATCAAGTATTGAGGCCGGGTGTGGTGGCTCTCACCTGTAGTCCCAGCACTTTGGGAGGCAGAGGCTAGTGGATTGCTGGAGCCCAGGAGTTTGAGACCAGCCTGGGCAATATAGCAAAACCCCACATCTACCAAAAAATACAAAAATTAGCCAGGCATCGTGGCATGTGCCTGTAGTCCAACCAGCTTGGGAGGCTGAGGTGGGAAGATCACCTGAGCTCAGGGAGGTCGAGGCTGCAGTGAACCATGATCACACCACTGTACTCCAGCCTGGGTGAAGAGTGAGACTCTATCTCAAAGAAAAAAAAAAAAGAAAAGAAAAGAAAAAGTAAAAGAAAGAAAATAGCTTTAGATAATAACCCAAAGAATAAAATAAATACCAGTGAGTCCATATTGCCATAAATGAGTGATCAAACAAGTTAATAAATTGGGAATGAGGGACAAATCTCCTATGCAGAAGAGTGCCAAACACCATCTGTAGATACTCCATTCTAAAGGAGAGCAATATGATTCCCTGTTCCTTAGGAAGACACTGCACATAGTGACTTCTTTCCATAAAGTACAGATGGGAAAGGGGGTAAATGATAACTTTGCAGTGAGGAAAGCTGGCAAACACTAGCTTAGCCAGGTGATCAAGATTAACATCACAGTCTTAAACCATGCTGATAGTAGGTACCTTTGATATAATGTGATAAAAATAGCAATTTACATTTGGGGTCTTCCTCTCAAAAACTGATAACGCCAGTCTAATCATGAGAAAAATCTCAGACAAATTCCAATAGGAGGGCATTCTACAATATACTCAACTATTACTTTTGAAAACTGTCAAGGTTATGAAAAGGAACGTCTATGAAACTGTCACAGATAAGAGAAGCCTAAAAAGACATGACAAATAAATATAATGTATTATACTGGATGAGATCCTGCAACAGAAAAAAGGCGTGAGAACAAAGGAAACCTGAGTAAGTGATAAGCTTTAGCTAATTTGGATCAATATTGATTCATTGATTGTAACAAACACACCATATTAAAATAACATCTTAACAACAGGAGAAACTGCGCAAGGACTACGTGGGAACTCTCTGTACTGTCTCCTCAATTTTTCTGTAAATCTAAAACCATTCTAAAATAAAGTGTTTATTTTTAAAAAGAGAGAAATTTAGTGACATGGCCATGAATACCCAGTGGTTGCAGGGGCAGCAATGATAGCAACAAATATTCAATGATGCTGGCTCTGGCATCTGGATGTGGGATTGTGGCTGTACCTTGCCTTGACTATTTCTCCAGCCTTTCTGTGGATTCCGTGAGCTACCAGATAACTACAGTCTTTTCCTGACTAACTTAATCACGGTCAGTTTTTGTTGTTCAGGAATAAAATTCTTGACTACCAGTGAAATTGGTAACAGGAAATCAGATGCAGACAAGAGAACCTCAAGGAAATGAGGAGAGCCTTGGACTGCTTATTGAGCCTAGTTGAACCTAAACACAGTTACAATCCAGAGTTCCTTGGAGACTCTATTACCCTCTGCTGAGGAAGTTATCTATTAAGAAGAAATCAGTTATTCTCTGCTCCACTCCTTCACCCACGCCTGCCCCTACACACGTAATTCTCCATTACCATCTCCTAAACTCTAAATTAAATCAGAACCCAGAAATCCTCAGAAAGAAATTACAAAGTCAAACCCAGAAAAAGAAGGTTTATACTCCAAGTAAGTTTTCAAGCTTTGTGACTTTATTTGGAGGTATTTGAAATTTGAGGTTTGTGTGGGAATAGATTCAGAGCATGTCAGAGAAAACAAGAACAGATTTTGAGTTGACATTATTTTATAAAATAAATTTGCTTATTTGAGCTATTAGAGATGTGTTCATTGGTTTCTTGAGAATGAAGATAATTTCTAAAACAATAAAGGCCTACTTTAAATTAAGACAAAATACCATAAATCTCTTGGTTTAAAACAGAAGATGAGGCTGGGCACAGTGGATCACTCCTGTAAACCCAGCACTTTGGGAGATCGAGGTGCGTAGACTACGAGGTCAGGAGTTTGAGACCAGCCTGGCCAACATGGTGAAATTCTGTCTCTACTAAAATACAAAAATCAGCCAGGCATGGTAGTGCAGGCCTGTAATCCCAACTACTCAGGAGGCTAAGGCAGGAGAATTGCTTAAACTCGGGAGGCAGAGATTGCACTCAGCCGAGATCACTCCATTGCACTCCAGCCTGAGCAATAGAGAGAGATTCCATCTCAAAAAAATAAACAAACAAACAAAAAAAGAAGATGAAATCCAAGGAACGAAAAAGACAGAAATATTGGAGTAGATTTTTCATGTGTCATGTACCTTCCAAAAAGATAATTATATCTCCCAAGAAAATCTATAGATGACTCTCAAAGAAAACTTGGTAAGATAACCTCAACAGAGATGGCAGGATCCCATGGACAAGCAGGAACGTTTAACCATGTGATTACTGCAATAAGCAGTAAGGCCATAGTGATGATTATAATGTTCCAAACTAGAGGTACCTTTGGTGGTGATGAGTTACCATGAGATCCCTACAAATGAAATAGGTGAGCAATTCACTTAGGTCCTACTTTCTTTGTATAATCAAAACTCCAGATTTAGTGAATAAAGTCTTAGTTGTAACTACCAAAATGCAAAGCAAATTTTCCTCAACTAGTTTCCTTACTTGAGTCAATTCCCAGATCCAGACAAGCTTTAGCAAAGGGGAGGCCAGATACTATCACGGAAAAGCTTCCAATAATAATATTATGAGTAAGCATTGTGATAGATCATAAGAAAAACAATATAGACCTTTTGGGAATTATTCATGTACTATCGTTAGTTTCTGAGGACCCATAATGCCACTGGTCAGAGAAGGGGCCTTTAATAAACCACTGTGTTCTACGTTTCATCTTCTTTTCCCGTGTTTTTCCGCAGTCACTATTGCAGCAGCTTCATGGAGGTGTCATCTGACACTACAGCGGTACCATGTATTGTTCTTACTTTCTGGACTAGCATTAGTCTGGCAACATGGTGGGACACTTGTGTGAACTATGTCGACCTTCACACATACATGAACTGAAAGCACCAGGGACTTACCATGCCATAGGGTAACCCAGATCATTTGGAGAAGTGAACAAGTGCATCAATACTTCCTTAAAACATGTGGGTGGACATATCTGAGGTGCATTCTATACAGCCACTTAGAAGGCCCTGGCAGAACTGAGTCCCATTGCCCACAATAGTGACCAACTAAATATTGTAAATATTTTATACATTCTTCTCTCATTCCCAACACCCATTCCCAAAGAGTTACGTCCCCCAATAAATTACATTTATCCAAGCCTTTGAATCAGAGCCTTTGAATCAGAGGCTTGCATAAAGGTAATTTGTTGGTAATAATTCCTGATTCAGCCTAAAATAAGAGATTTATGATAATCAGGCAACAAATAGAATTTTGAACCAAGTCCATCTTAGAGCCGAGGCAGGAGAAACAGAACCATTCTGTAATTGTTTCCCATTTTCTGGAATGCAGAGTTGTGATAGATGAACCCAGGCACCGACATAATCCTGAGATTAGCTCCCTGGCTCACAGAATAGGGAGAATACATTAAAAATGGTAAAATAAAAGTAATTATATCTCCATTTCCTCAACATTTAAAGCAAAATTACATCTCTGGGTTTGTTCCAACGATCTGTGTGCATCATTGAAGATCTGAAAGATGAAGGAGTGATGACTGTGGTCAGTTCCCTCATTTAATATTTCAGTATAGTTAAAGTAGATAACAAAGCTAATTTATGTAGTCTATGCCATCTGGCATATAATAATTGATCTTTCAAGTGTTTTTGCCTCTCTATTCCAATAAATGATAGCACAAGATGCAATTTGCTTTTCTTGTCAGGGGCATCAATATACCTTTAAATCTTGCCTCCATATCACATTAGTCTCTGAATCTTTGGCTGAATTTTGTCTGATGGAAGTTTTACTATATCAACAAGCCATAGGCTCTCATGCTGGTTCACTACATTGAAGACATAATGCAGATAGGGCCTGAAGAGCAGTAAGTAGCAAGTAATCTGACACATTTAAGTGAAGCAGATAAATCCCATGAAAATCATGGGCCTGCCACCTAAAGTGTGGGGGTTAAATAATGCAACATCCAATAACTGGAAGAATCAATAATTCTAAGAAATGTTCGCTACCTGGAATGACCCTTCCAGAATGAAAAACATGTTGATAAGTGATGGATTACATTCTGTATCACCAAGAAAGAGACAGAGTGCTTTGAATGATGTGGCAGCTTATGCAATATTTGGGTGCGTTGCGTTGTTGTATTTACAGCAGGGACCTTAAAGGTTACCTCCTGTCTGTGGGGTCTGAAGAAAAAAGTCACTCCAGCTGCTCCAGGTTGTATTGACATTCATCCCCAATGACACAAAGATTAAATTACGCTCAAAGTATGTGTGGTAAATTGGAATCTGATATGGAACCAAGAGAAGGCAAAGCCTCACCATGCATTCCTTCACTAGAATGGCTACTCTTGAAAAGCAACTTTTGGCTAGGTCGTGAATTCTGTTAAGAGGGTCCTCATGAGGATGGCACACGAGGTGATCATGTGACCCAAGCCACATACATGAAGTAGATGACATAAATTAGATGTAAATCAGTCATAAAGTCAGATATACACGTCAGAACTCCATCATCAGGTAAAAGTAATACATATCTGAGCAAGTGCAGGTAGTTCCTGAAAACCCAAATAAATTCCATGAGTAATTTACACACAGTGCCATGTGCTGACATTTATAGAACTGCCAGTTCTCCTTTGACTCCTATCTATGACCTTACAAACAATTATCCATATCCTTTTGACTCAAAGAAATATATTTGAGCGTGGCACATAAATGACCCCACATTATTGGATGGCATCAGTCAGAAGTAGACTGCAATTGCCCGCTGAGGAGCCCCTGAAGGACAGTTGAGAAAAAAAAATTTCTCAGTATATGAAACTTTCAGTACTTTAAATGCAACTTTGTCTTGATGAATACTTACCCCTACACCAAATTATAATAGATACTAGTTTGGCTGGCTAAGTAGAGAGATGAGATTGGAGGACTGGTGCCAATAATGTTTGAGAAACAGATATATGCACAGATATATCAGAACAAACCCAGAATATAAAAACAATTTCATCCCATATGAGGACCTAAAGGCCTCAGTTTAAAGGGGTCTCATAACAATTAAAAGGACAAGAAAATCTGGCCATAAATAAATCTTCTTCTCAACTGGTCCAATGCTTGGTCAGTGAACCCTTGAAGAAGGCAAGGATGGATGCCCAAAAACATGAACTTCCCTTACCAAGGCTAATTACCTATTACCTAATTTTCATCACTGATGAAGAAATCAATTTTGCCAGAAACCCAGAACCTTAATATATTGTCATACATTACGGGATATTAGTCAACTAACTACCTGGAAGGTGGCAAGTTAATTATATAGAGAGAACCTCTTCCATCTCACTAAAATGGTACCTACTTTGAGTTTGGAATTGTTTGCTTTGCCATATATATATATATAATTTTATTTTAAGTTCTGGGACACATGTGCAGGTTTGTTACACAGGTAAATGTGTGCCATGGAGGTTTGCTGCACCTATCAACCCATTACCTAGCTGTTAAGCCCCGCAGGCATTAGCTATTTATCCTTACACTCTCCCTCCCCTGGCACCCTCCAACAGGCCCCAGTGTGTATTGTTCCCCTCCCTATGTCCCTGTGTTCTCACTGTTCAGCTCCCCCTTATAAGTGAGAACATATGGTATTTAGTTTTCTGTTCCTGTGTTAGTTTGCTGAGGATAATGGCTTCTAGCTCCATCCATGTGCCTGCAAAGGACATTGTCGTATTCCTTTTTATGGCTTCATAGTATTCCATGGTGTTTATGTACTACATTTTCTTTATCCAGTCTATCATAAATGGGCATGTGGGTTGATTCCATGTCTTTGTTATTGTGAATAGAGTTGCAAAGAATATATGCATGCATGTATCTTCATGATAGAATAATTTACATTCCTTTGTTTATATACCCAGTAATGGGATTGCTGGGTTAAACGGCATTTCTGGTTTTAGGTCTTTGAGAAATCACCACACTGTCTTCCACAATGGTTGAACTAATTTACGTTGCCACCAGCAGTATAAGGGAGTTCTTATTTCTCCACAGGCTTGTCAACATCTGTTGTTTCTTGACTTTTTAATAATCGCCATCCTGACTGGCATGAGATAGTATCTCATTGTGGATTTGATTTGCATTTCTCTAATGATCAGTGATGTTGAGCTTTTTTTCATGTGTTTGTTGACCTCATAAATGTCTTCTTTTGAGAAGTGTCTATTCATGTTCTTTGCCCACTTTTTAATGGTTTTTTTTTCTTGTAAATTTGTTCAGGTTCCTTGTAGATTCTGGATATTAGACTTTTGTCAGATGGACCAATTGCAAAAAAATTTCTCCCATTCTGTAATTGCTGTTCGCTCTGATGGTTTTTTTCAAACTGTCTCTGTTTGCAGATGACATGATCTTATATCTAGAAAACCCCATCATCTCAGCCAAAATGCTTCTTAAGCTGATAAGCAACTTCATCGAGCCTCAGGATACAAAATCAGTGTGCAAAAATTACAAGCATTCCTATACACCAACAATAGACAAGCAAAGAACCAAATCATGAATGAACTCCCATTCACAATTGCTACAAAGAGAATAAAATACCTAGGAATACAGCTAACAAGGAACATGAAGGACCTTTTCAAGGAGAACTACAAACCATGGCTAAAGAAAATCAGAGAGGACACAAACACATGGAAAAACATTCCATGTTCATGGACAGGAAGAATCAATATCATGAAAATGGCCATACTGCCCAAAGTAATTTATGGATTCAATGTCATTCCCATTAAACTACCATTGACATTCTTCACAGAATTAGAAAATACACTTTAAAATTCATATGGAAACAAAAAAGAGCCTGTATAGCCAAGACAATCCTAAGCAAAAAGAACAAAGCTGGAGGCATCACACTACCTGACTTCAAACTCTACTACAAGGCTACAGTAACCAAAACATCATGGTACTGGTACAAAAACAGACACATAGACCAATGGAACAGAATAGAGAACCCAGAGATAAGACCACATGCCTACAACCATCTGATCACCGACAAACCTGATAAAAACAAGCAATGGGAAAATTATTCCCTATTTAATAAATGGTGTCAGGAAAACTGGCTATCCACATGCAGAAAATTGAAACTGGACCTTTTCCTTACACCTTATACAGAAATTCACTCACGATGAATTAAAGACTTAAATGTAAAGCCCAAAATGATAAAAACCCTAGAAGAAAATCTACGTAATACCATTCAGGACATAGGCACAGGCAAAGATTTCATAATGAAAATGTCAAAAGCAATTGGAACAAGAGCAAGAATTGACAAATGGGACCTAATACGCTTTTAAAAGAAGGCCATCCATTTACTTGTTGAATGCTTTATATCCTATCATGGTATTCTACAAGTATTACCTCTCATCAAAGACTCACTTTATATTGATGAAATGAGATGATGGGTTAGTATCCAAACGATTCACTGGTCTGTCATGCTGCCTATCACCTAGAAGCAGATGATCTTATAGACTGGGGAAATTAACCACCAAAGATTCAGATATAACAACCAACTGAGGAGCCACACCTTGGAAGGATGAGGTTCTGTCCTGTAGGATGTAGTACATGCTCTTAACCATTAACCAACATATAGTGTCTTTTCTCCCATATTTAGAATTTGTAAGTATAAGAATTAAAGGATAGAAGGAAGAGTAGCTCCTCTCATGATTGTGTTTAATGGCACACTTGCAAATTTTCATCTGCCAGTTGCCATGGCTCTGAGTATTAAAATTTTTTAAGCTTGAAGTCCCAAGAGATAACACACCAAAGGCACAGAAATGGTTCTACTATGAAATAATTCTCAACATCACTAATCATTAGAGTATTGCAAATCAAAACCACAATGAGATACCATCTCACACCAATCAGAATGGCTACTATATAAAGTCTGAAAATAGCAGATGCTGGTGAGGTTGTGGAAAAGCAGTGTATAAGAACACTTATACACCATGGTTGGTGGGAATGTAAATTAGTTCAGCCATTGTGGAAAGCAGTCTGGCCATTCCTCAAAGAACTTAAAACAGAATTACCATTTGCCCCTGCAATCCCTTTATTGGGTATATACGTAAAGGAATAGAAATTATTCTATTATAAAGACACATGTATTTGTATGTTCATTGCAGCACTATTCACAATAGCAAAGCCCTGGAATCAACCTAAATACCCATCAATGGTAGACTGGATAAAGAAAATGTGGTACAAATATCCCATGGAATACTATGCAGACATAAAAAAGGAATGAGATTATGTCCTTTGCAGCAACATGGAGCTGGAGACCATTATCCTAAGCATAATAAAACGGAAACAGAAAACCAAACATATTCTCACTTATCAGTGGGAGCTAAACATCGAGTACATATGGTCACAAGGAAGGGAACAAGAGACACTGGGGCCTACTTGTGGATGGAGGGTAGGAAGAGGGTGAGGATCAAGAAACTACCTATCAGGTGCTATGCTTATTACCTGGGTGATAAAATAGTCTGTACACCAAACCCCTGTCACACACAATTTGCCTATATAACAAACCTGCACAAGTACTGCTAAACCTAAAATAAGTTAATAAATAAATTTTAATTTGCCTAATTTTATAAAGCAAGGACATCACACAGCCATCTATGGAGAAAATAAAGAACACAGAAAAACCGAAAGCAAAAAACTATCTGTTTTAATTACAAAATATTGGTGATCACTACTCAAATTAAAAATAAGAAGCCCCTCAAAGGAAAATCGTCTTCCCTGTCCTTACCAACCCTTTATGGACACTAATAGCTAATTTTGGAGAAGATAAACCATATATATTCATTTAAAAGAATAACCTTGGCAAATAAATTGTAGGCCCCCAAAAAAGCGCATTGTAGAGCAAAGGACAGCAGTCTCAAGTGGATCAAAAGCTCCTGTACCATACAAATAGCTCCAATTGACAATAAGTAATGTCCATATTTTTCTGTCTGAATCTATTTGAATCTAAATCTATATTTGATCTTAACCAAAAGGCCAAAAAACAATGAACCTAAATCTAATTGAATCTAAAACTATAGATGCATAGCAAAATATATCATGAATAGTGGCTTAAAGCAATCAGCAATTCTTTGGATGACAATATTGTGGGGTACAGGATTACATTGGGCTCAACTGGTGGTTCTTCTGGTCTAGGCTAGAGGCTCACTGAAATGTCTGATGAGGCAATGTGGGTAAATGGACCATTTGCATCTTGTCATCTAGAAGATTAGTCCAGGTATGTTCTCTCAGTAAAGGAAGAAGAGTAAGAGAAAGGGTGGATATGTATATAAGACCTTGAGAGGCTTAGACTCAGAACTGGACATTAGATGAATAGAAGTCACAGTTTAACAAGGCCAATCCAGATTCAAAATATCTCCACCTCTTGATAAGTGTATTCACAGAAAAAGACGAACATTTGGGGTCATTTTGATGCTTAAGGTTATTTATAATTAGATTAAAAAATTACAACAAAAGAAAAAATGGGGGAAGGTATATGTCTGTAAAGCAAAATGTTGCAAAAAGTTAGCTTATGTTATTACAGCATTATAAGATCAGACACATAAGATATACAAGGTACAAAAGGTATGAAAATGAGATTAAGTCCACTAAAGATAATGGGTGGAAAAGCTAACATCTTTTTCCATCTGAGTAAAAACAGTAATGGTGAATATGAGCGATGTTGTCTAAACTTGTAATGAAGGGTTTTTGTACTCAAACAGTGAAATAATATGATGAGTAAGAGTAAAACATGTGTGTGCTTAATTAACTGTGAACTCACATTGAAAGTAAATATCATATTAAGACTAGAAAGAGAAATCACATTTCCATCATTGCTCAAGTAAAAAACTGTGATCAATAATATCAGAGAAAGATGAAGGGAGAAATATTTCTTTCTGAGTTATTTTTTTCCTTCTTCGTCTTTGTCTTCACAGAAGTTCTTTTTTCAAGAAGACAATATAATTTACAAATTGTTATGTATTGTTTTAAAATATATTTAGGTATCACAAAAGAATACATTAACATAATAGACCAAAAAATGACAGCATGCAAAATTTAAATTTACAACAAGAAAAATATAAACAATTTTTTGCTATGAAATTTTATTTTTTCAATATTCCTATGCCACCTTTAAGGCAAAATGAAATTGCTCATCTAGAATCCAAATTTATAGGTAAACCCTAAAAATGCAGCAGAAGAAAAAAGAAAGAAATGATGAATTGTTGTTTAGTTGCTTTTTCAATCCTCTGCAAAAATATGCCTCCATGATTGGTTGATTGTTATAAGCCTTTGAGGTTTTAGATTTCTTTTGCAATCAACTATAATACTGGATTTTCAAAGGAAATATATGACAAAAATATGAAGATTCACTCACTGCAAAGATCATGATAACCACCAAATAAATACATTCTTTATTCATAAGGAGTTGGAACAAGAGCATAATGACCCCAGGATAACATGTCAAATTTAGTTGTTGGATCCAAACAAGAGGCAAAATGTTAACACTCAGATCTTTGGTCTTCTGTTCTTAATCAGAAAATGTTCTGAATTAAGAATCCTGGCCAAGCACGTGGCTCATGCCTGTAATCCCAGCACTTTGGGAGACCGAGGCAGGTGGATCACACAAGGTCAGGAATTTAAGAGCATCCTGGCCAACATGGCAAAACCCCGTCTTTACTAAAAATACAAAAATTAGCCAGGCATGATGGTGCACACTTGTAATCCCAGGTACTTGGGAGGCTGAGGTAGGAGAATTACTTGAACATGGGAGGTGGAAGTTGCAGTGAGCAGAGATTGGGCCACTGCACTCCAGCCTGGGTGGCAGAGCAAGACTCCACTCAAAAAAAAAAAAAAAGTCAACTTTTCATCTTACAACTTTTAACAAATAGTGAAGAAGCATATTTCACAAGAATCTAGAAAATAAGGAATAATAATGTAATATAATGTCTAAGACGTTATGTCTCAAAGAATATTTGTAATTATGTTTTTTATTTTTAATTTTATTTTCATACTCCAAGAGGCAATGGTATTGATTGTCTGAGTGGAAATAAACTTTTTAGAAATGAGATATACAACAATGACCAACAGTCTTTAGAAAATAATCTTTCATCTTGGAATGATTCAATGCTGGAAGAGTTGATAATAAAAGCCTGGTTCATGCTCATGGGTAAAGCATCCACTGGTGTCTATTCTCACTTTCAAAATCACCCACTAGAGTTTATGGATGGCAAAGACATAAATGAAAAGCTTGCTCTCAGAGGCCTGGTGGGTTTGTCATGAAGCTTTTCTATATAAATAAAAGAGACACTGAGAATGGAAATTACATTATTTTTAGTGCCGTGTTAAAGGAAAGGTCAAGTTAACCCCTTAAGAATTCAACGAGCAACATGATGTACTATGTGTCCAGCAAAGCAATCCCCGAATGGCCCTTATGGACATCTGGTATAAATCATCCATCTTTTTTGCCCCATTAAAATCAGTGACACCTCATTAAAACAGTTCAGCAGCTGAGCGCACACATTATTTGGTCTTCAAGGAGTTAACGGAAATAGCTGTAGGGATCAGGAAGGTTTCTGTCTTCAAGTGTTCATAGTCACCCAGACAAAGAAGCTAGTGGAAGCATTTCAGGAAGATCTACTTTCTCTGTCAAGGTGAGAAAGGTATAGCCATTTTTGAAATGGCATTAAAAAAAAAAAAAACCATCTCTCTCTCCTACAGCCTCTTATATTGCTAGCAATTACATCTTTGGGGGTCTGATAACTCTCTGGTCAGTAACAGTGCTGTCATATGTACCTTAACCCCGACCTGAAAGAATCAGTGGGTTGCTAAGAAGATATTTCAGCCAAATCAGACGAGTATTTTGAAGTGTTACATTCTGGTGACCCCAATCACTCAGCCTTCAAGACAGAGAAGTTTGGTGCCTTGAAAGTCAGGACCTGCATACTTTATTTGACCAAACAGAGTGACTTAGGGGCACAAGTGGGTCAAATAATTCAATGCTACTTTGACTTTGCCTCTCCTTGTGTTCCCTATCTTCCTCTGTATATTTGTCAATTCTTTTGCTAGGAATCCTTGAAAGTGTGTCTACTCTGGCCTTTGAAAGAGAAATATGTCAGGTAACTAGATCATCTTTTTGGAAATAACCTTTAAAAATGCCTTTAGTTGAATAGTAACAGTAGTAGAAAATAATTCCAGATGAAATACAAGATGTTGCCTGTTTCATAGAATCCCATATTCATAAAGGTTCATTACCTTATATTTTAGCAAGGTAAACCATACTGAACTCAGTTATGAACAATTGGTTGCTACAATATAGAGTACTTTATTTTCTTCTTCTCTACTACTTTTCCTCTATTGGTTTAGTGTTCTATCTTTAAAAATAGGTAATATAGATAAGAAATAAGTAAAAATACATAAAGCTATTTGTTCAAATAAAATGAACCACCAACTTACTCAATCCTTCAGTTCCATATAAACATGGCCATAATTCAAAATTCTTTCAGCTTTAAGAGAAAAACAATTCCTTATGCACACTACTAGCTGCAGAAGCTCTACTTCATGTCTACACATCTACATATGGAATGTAACTTACAACTAGCCTTCTGTATCTATCATATTGACAAATTTCTAATAGTAATAATGATGTTTTCATGAGTATAAGATGTTTTGTGAGTATAGGAACTCTCAGTCACTCTTGGTAGAAATATAAATTGGTGTATATATTCTGGAAGCCACATATATACAGTCAAGCATGACATAATGACATTTCGGCCAACAATGGACAGCATATATGATGGTGATACCATAAGATTATAATACCGTATTTTACTATGTCTTAGATATTTTAGATATGCAAATACTTATCATTGTGATACAACTGCCTAAGTATTCAGTACAGTAAAATTCTGCACAGATTTGTAGCCTAGGAGCAATAGGCTGTAGCATATAGCCTAGGAGTATAGTAGGCTGTACCATCTAGGTTTGTGTAAGTATTCTCTACAATGTTTGAACAATCATGAAATTGCCCAATGATGCACTTCTCAGAATGTATCCACAATGTAAAATGATGCATGATTGTATATCAATATCTTAAAAACATGCAAACCCATTCATCATCAAATTCACTTTTCGGAATTTTTCCTTTGAAAACATTTAAGAATATGTGCCAACCTTTATGTACAAATATGTTCATCACAACATTGCTTATAATAGTGAAAATAGTTACAATTTAATTATTTAATGTAAGATAATTAAATTAGAAATTGTCAGCCAGGCGCGGTGGTTCATGCCTGTAATGCTAGCACTTTGGGAGGCCGAGGTGGGCGGATGACAAGATCAGGAGATCGAGACCATCCTGGCTAACACAGTGAAACCCTGTCTCTACTAAAAATACAAAAAATTAGCTGGGTGTGGTGGCAAGCACCTGTAGTCCCAGCTACTTGAGAGGCTGAGGCAGGAGAATAGCATGAACCCAGGAGGTGGAGCCTGGAGTAAGCCAAGATCATACCACTGCACTCCAGCCTGGGCGACAGAGCAAGACTCTGTCTCACAAAAAAAAAAAAAAAAGAAAGAAATTGTCTAACTAAATTACAGTATATATATACAATCAATTATGAAACCACTAAAAATAACATTATAGTATAACAATATATTTAAAAATGACTATAATTTTAGTAAAAAAATCACAAGGAATACAATATTGAATCATTCCCATTTTTAAAATATTTCAATGTATACATGAACATACACACAGAAATAGATGACTGTATATATGTATTCCAAAATATATGGTGGCTTATTGATATAAAGATTATAAACAGAATATATTTTTTTCTCCTTGCTTGTTTCTAAATTGTTAATCATCAACAAGTGTATCATTAGTATCTTTAGAGTTTCATAAAACCCAAGCAAAACTAGCTTATACAAAGAAAACACATTTGGGGGCACACATAACCAAAATGTCAGGTAAGGCTCTATTCAGGCAAGTTTTCATCTTACTAATGTAGTTTTGCACACAGTGAAATAACATGACAAGTAAGAATAAAACTTCAGTGGGTTTGTTAACTGGCCAGTGCACACCGAAAGTGATAGATTATCCCACTGTCACCTTTCTATGCTCTGCTTTTGCACTGTTGATCACTTTATTCAGGCCTTTCCTACTCTGGCAATCTCAAAGCTCTCACTTCTTTTTTTAAGTCCGGAGGAGAAAAGAGAGTCCATGTCCCAGCATTCCAAGCAAAGGCCTTGAGATGTTAAGAAGGCTTACAGGTGTTCAAGTGCCTGCTCCAAAATCATTCCCTGTTAAAAGATGTAATTCCATGTATCCATTGGCTTAGCTATTCAAGGTGCACCCCCAAGGAGCAGAGTGTAGCATCAATTTCGTGCAAACCACTTGGCTGAGACCAGGAAAGGGGACAGATTTTTTTCTAAAGCACATTAGGGGGCGCTCTCAGAAAAGAGGGAAAGGATCCTGACCAAAAAAAAAAAAAAAAAAAAATCAGCATCCACTATAAGCACATAGGACAACGTAATATTAGAAAAATAATAAAGTTACTACAATAAAATGTATTTTGTCTCACAATACCATCTGGATCTGAAGGATATAAGGCAATTTCCCACTTCGTTCAAGACAGGCAGTTCTCCTGGAGCTGGCCATCATTAAAAGGTGGAGTTGTTACAATTAACCTTTTAATTTCCCTTAATACACCTCTCTACCTTTCATGGTTTAAGCTTTCCCTAAAGCTTTCTGCTAGCATGTGCCCCTCAGCCATGCCCAGCACAGATAATGCCTCATGTTTCCAACTTCTCTGTTTATGATACCCTAATTAACAAATCCAGAGATTTTCGATTTACCCCTCTGTGTTAGTCCATTCTCATGGTGCTATTAAGAACTTCCAAGACTGAGTAATCTATAAAGGAAAGAGGTTTTATTGACTCACAGTTCCACAGTGCTGGGGAGGCCTCAGGAAACTTACAATCATGGCAGAAGGGGAAGCAAACATGTCCTTCTTCCCAGCGTTGCAGGAAAGAGGCTAAATGCCAGCAGGAGAAAGGCCAGATGCTTACAAAACCATCAGATCTCGTGAGAACTTGCTCACTATCGTGAGAACAGCACGGGAGAAATCATGCCCATGATTCAATTGCCTCCTATCGGATCCCTCCCGCAACACGTGGGGATTATGGGGTTTACAATTCAAGATGAGATTTGGGAGAGAATGCAGCCAAACCATATCACCCTCAAAGGACACCATGTATTCAGCTACTCCAACTGATAATGCTGCTACCATTTTTTGCTTATTAAGCACATAATTTTGTCAGGCGAAAATTATATCCAATTCTAACAATGACCAGGTAGGTATTATTATCCTCCTTTATAGTTAAAGGAGAAAAAAGAGACTCAGAAAGTTTAAATTTTCTATGGTTAAAGTTTAAGCAAATGGCACAGCCAAGATTCAATCCCAGCTCATTTGGAATCAGCATGCTATCACTCCAATGACGCATTGTGCCACTGGGCACAAAGTAAGCCATGTACCCTGACCAAAGCCTCCCGAAGCAATATAGATATCCTTGTTAGGGTAAGGGATAAGGGGACTTCTTCCTAATTCGTATTACCAGTCTGCCAAACTGAAAAATTAAGACATTTATGTATTTTTTAAGAAGTCTTTTCCTTTCAGAATCACTTAAATCTCTGTCCCTATCACTCTCTTCTAAAGTGTGCCTTTGGGTTTGGCTGTCTCTATAATTACAATTTGCTGCAAATTCCTAATGAATACCTACACAAACCACATCTGATTTCTGCGCTTTTAGTGCTCTTGCAGAAAATATCTTTCTTTTATTAGGGGCGAGAGAAAGGGAGTAAATTATGCTTGGTGTTAAAATATGCTGTCCAGGCTCCAGATATGGAGGCAGGGGTACTGGAATCAGGATTGTGGTAGCAATACAAGCCAGATCAGTGAGGTTTCCAGCAAAAATTTATAATCAGAAAATAGGTATTTATAGAATGATAGAACATTAGAGCCTAAAGTGACCAATATTAGAGATGGACATTGGGACTTAGAAGTTCAGTGCACGATCCATGTTTACAGCTCATAACAATGCCCCCCTATAATCCAGGTCACCCAAATAATCAAGTGACATTTTTCTATTAAACCACAATTCCTACTGTTAAAAGAAAAAAAAAAAAACCCTAGATTTTCTTAGTCATTTAATATTGCTCCTTTCTAGATAAATATATTAAAAATTAAAATGCTGCACAAAGATTTTTCAGTAAAAAAAGACAATATGAATTTTACTTCTCATTCAGTCTTGTTATTACCTATAAAATCATTTAACACTAATAAAAATATCACATTGCTCTAAAATCCCGTAATATGACAGTGCCTCATTATTTCTTTTAGCTAGAATATGTGTTTTTTTCCAATTTCAATATATTTTTGAAAACTCAGGTAAGTTAGTGATTTCTTAAAAAAAAAAAAAAAAAAAAAAAAAAAAAAATTGGCCGGACATGGTGGCTCACGCCTGTAATCCCAGCACTTTGGGAGGCCAAGGCGGGTGGATCACCTGAGGTCAGGAGTTCGAGACCAGCCTGACCAACGTGGAGAAACCCCGTGTCCACTTAAAAAAATACAAAATTAGCCGGGCTTGGTGGTGCATGCCTGTAATCCCAACTACTCGGGAGGCTGAGGCAGGAGAATCGTTTGAACCCAGGAGGTGGAGGTTGCGGTGAGCTGAGATCGCGCCATTGCACTCCAGCCTGGGCAACAAGAGCAAAACTGTCTCAAAAAAGAAAAAAGAAAAAAAAACTTACTTCAAGATTTAAATACCTTCCTTAAGGAAGCAAAAAGAGTATTCGGCCTTTCAAATATTGTATCTTCTGTTTCTGGAAGCATCAATAAAGCTCTTGTTCAAGACCAACCCATTGTGAAATTGCCTTGTCTCCTACTTTCCAGATAGAGTACATTTTTAGGTCACTTACACGGTTGACCACTGATGTGATTTTTCCAGAAAAAAAAAAAAAACCTTTATAACTACTTTGCTTATTAATTATTGAAAAAAGGGGTTAGGGTTTGGGGAAAGGTGCGAGAACTATGTGTCCAAAAGAAAGGCAACATTCGAAACAGAAGTTTGTAGCTTCCTCTTACCTCGATCTGAAAACAAATAAATGTAAATTATAATCCTTGCTGTGCATTTCAGATTAAAGACATATGACACAAAAGTTGGCTTTCAAACCAAAGGGTCAGAATAGAAAGTGTAACTTTTAAGTAATTCATCTCTTGGATTGGTATCAGACTACTGTTATACTAGAGGAGACACATGCAGACAACCTGTGTTCTCTCCCATAAGGGCTTTGATGTGGATTCTTCTTTTTTTCCTTTTCATAAAAATGTAACTTGAAAGAAAAGAATAGCTCTACCTCTGAAAAACGATCCTGCCCTATTAAGAAGCAGACAAGGCAATAAGTTTAAAACAAAATTTAGGTGGGAAGGGTAGAAACAGCTGTAGGAGTTAACCTAAAAGTTCAGCAAACCCTGCCAAGACATGTGACAGTGCTTAACTTGCCAAGAGTAGGTACTCTCCTTAGAGACCTCTCCAAACATTATCAAAAGCATTCCCTTTGAAACAGACCAGCCTCTGATAATAATACAAGGGAATCAAACTCAGGCATCTCCCCATAATGGGATTCAGATTCCTCACAAACTTGGGAGTGTTGAAGGTTTAATTACCCAGTAAAACAAGAAAAAATGCATTATACAGTAGAGATAAATGAATGAGAACACCAGGGAAACATGCTTCTCCATAAGTCATTTGGTCACATGATTTCTTCCCCATTTCCTTTCCTTATTATTACAGCTATTTTATTACATTGCCCCTAAAGACAGAGGGCAAAAAGCAAAATACTCATAGCTTCCTCAAAGTACTTCCCAGATTAAATGTAATAGAGCATAAGTTTCTCAAGTGGCTTAAAGCTTTATAAAGGTTTCTTTTTAGTGTCTCACAGAGCTTTAAAAAAATAAAGCTGACCACCCCTAAGCACCAAGTATGATAAAACCATGTAGACACCAAGAAATGACAAGAAAAAGAGAAAGAGTGGATTAAATATGTTTCTCTCTCTCTCTCTCTCTCTTTCTCTCTCTCTCCCCCTCCTCTGTCTCCCACCTTCCCCATTCTGTGTTATCCTTTACGGGGACATTTGTGATTTCACTGTTACTCTTTCAATGCTCTTTTAATTATTGAAAAATACCAAAATCAGTTACATTATAGGACTCAGTAACAATGACTAAAATCTAGATTACTCCTTTTCCAAGCCTTACCCTGGAGTTGATAGATTTTAAAAGGATACCTCCTCCTACTTTTTCACCATGAACCAGTCCTAGTCTCTCCTTCACAGTATCTGCTCCCCTTATACTCTACTTTCCTGGGCAAAACGAAGGCTTACACTTATTGATGGATGTTAAACCAAGCTTCAAAATAAAGATTCAACATTGTGCAATCCAGATATAATAATAATGATAAACTGCAACATTTTTTATCCACACTATTGTGGAGCATTGGAATATGTTGCCAAGGAAAATCATAACATAGATTTCAAAGGCTATATAATATGTCACCAATAAGGTTTGGACAGAGATAACTAAGGTAAGAGAAAAGCAAAGTAGGAAGGAAAATCCTATTGCACTGTTATATTTATAATTTCCTCCCAAACTATGAAATAATAAAATAGAACAATAAATATTACTAAAAATAAAATGGCATCACAACTGCCAGAATTGATAACCATATAGAAATATACTCCCACAAAGTTGTTTATGATTTCTTTAGAGGGGCAATATATACCATAAAAATTGAGGCCCAAGATACAAAAAAGGGAAAATGCTGCCCATTTCTGTTACAAGGTAGAAAAAGACTGAAATTTTACATGAAGACTGCTAAGTACATAAAAATATCTTAAATATAAGTTGTAATTTAGAAAACTCTGAGAATGTAGTTTAAATAAACGTTATAATTCATTTCTCTAAAGTGGTGGTTCACTCTAAAGAATAAAATTCTTACAAAATACTACTTTTCTGTTCCCCGTGACTATATATAATTCTTAGAACTATCCCCAAGTCAACATCAAAGAGAAAAACATGATACACAGTTGAATCTAACTTGATAGTCCCATAATTATTGTCACGTGAAGGGTCAATAACTGTAAATTGCTCCGCAATGTAGAAGCTCTGAAAACATTTCCAGTAAGATTTGTTTTCTCTTATCTCACCTCTTTTTCTGTCTTTCTAACATGGCCTCCAGCAACATCCCGACAGTGCAGAATGAAGCCAAAATGCCTCAGCAAAATAGTCTTTTTCTCTGGTAGCTCCCAAATCATAGCCATTTGGCTATAATTTTAGAAGTAATGGCAGACCTAAGTCCTTGAGGCAAGAAAGTCTAAACTGGGATTTTGCTTGTGCATGTGTAGGACTGAGTTAATTCACAGTGAGGAACCCTGAACAAGCTGTCTAATGTGCCCACTCCATTTCTGGTTGACTATGAGGTGCAGGGATTAGTACTTGTGCTGTGTCAGCAAGAGTGACAGGAGTTTGACCTTTCTCCATAACAGGAAGGAGGCTGAGCTTCCACAGCCTTTTCCTGCATGAGCTCTTTGCAGGGCATTGTAACATGTCATTACTGTGGCATCACTGCCAAGGGTTGCCATTTTAGAGAAAACACACAAATGACCCAATAATGGGTTTCTTCATGCATCAGTGGAAGCCTGTAAAAGGAGCTTTGTTTGTATCCTGATTGTCTGATGTATTGGAACTTGAGTGCCTTTTTGACCTTTGTATTGTCATTCACATTTCTCCAACACAATACAGCCACACTAAGAGTTGAAGAAAAAAATGTTGAAATCCGAGGTAATGGTGTTACTTCGTTTGACCAGTCTGAGACCAAATGTGCTTCCTTCTGTTCATTTCCATTCATTCCATTTAGATTGTCTTCCTTCATCAAAGTATATCAGCTTAGACTTTAGTACAAGGGGGGTTAACGATAACATCTCAGCCTCAGGGCCGTTTACACAAAGAGCTGGTAGACAAGGAGATGGTGTTGTTAGCTCATGAATATACTTATACATAAATAATTTGAAAGTAGACTATTCCAACCTATAAGAGACCAGAGTCCTTTGTCATTTTAAAGGACACATGCTAGAGAAAAGGGAAGGCCAGTCTGGAAGTGTGGTGGGCACCCATTACCTCTTTTTCTGGCAATAGCCTGGATTTAATTTTTGCCCTGCTGGTCTCCCACTCTCGGTCCAAATGCTTGAGTGAGACACTACCACTACCTGGGCAGTGGAGTTTGCATCAAAGGCTCGAGCCAATATGTGGATGGCCTTGTCCTGGTTACAAAGACAGGAGGAAAAAATCAAAGGCATACATGCTCATACAAGCATTTACAAATCTAGAGCTTCAACCCACTTCATTGATTTTGGTAGGCTTTTAACATGTTTGACTACTCCTATCAGAAAATGGGAACTCGATATATAATTTTAAGTTTCTAAGTATATCTGCTAAAATTAATAGCTTAATGTCAGAAACCATCAAATATTAATACATTTTCATAAACAGCACAGAGGCTTATATATTCCTAACAATATTGAATAACAATGTAGATTGAGGTACCTTTATAAAACTCAATTACTAAATAATAGCTCTATGCAACATGTTCAGTTTTATTATTCTGGAAGAATCCCAAGCAGAATCCTGGAGAGATACTTTAAAGCCAACTATGAACAAAATTTATAATATCTTCAGTAATATGCCTCTTATTTGTATCTAAAATTAAAGGTTATCCTTTAGCAGATAACCTTGTAAAGATGCAGTTTTTGTGACTGACCGTATCACTTCTTTAATGCTAGGGGATAGCCAAGGCAAATTTTACAGTCAAGATCAGAACTGTGAGAAAATGCTATTTATTCATGCTCCTATAAATTATATATAATTTCATTTCAACCAGGCTGAAGTTGGTTTTTGTTCTAATTTTTTAACCTTTTTATGGTGAAATATACTGTATATACAAAAAAAAGCTGTACAAAGAAAAGATGTACAACTCAATGATTTTTCGTATACCAAACACCTGTGCACTGCATTGAGAATTAATACATGGTCTACGCTCCATATGCGCACCCTCGTTTCCTTTCCCAATCACTATCACTTCCTTTTGGTCAAAGACAATCAGTGTCCTGAGTTTTATGGTCATCGCTTTTCTTGTATTTTTATGCCTAAGCATGCATCCCGAAAAACAATAGTTTACTTTCGCTTGATTTTTTCAAACTTTATATAAACAGAATTATATAGTATATCTTCTTTTGTGCCTGGATTTTTTTTTCACTTCATATTGCCTTTGTGATATTCATCTATGTTGTTTCATATAGCTCTAGTTGGTTTATCTTTATTGACATACATATATATCCATTATTATTGAGTGACATTTTGCTTCTAGTTTTTGTCCATTGATAATTAAGTTGCCATGAACATTCTTATATATGTCTTTTAGAACACTTAGACATGCACTTCTTTTGGGTATGGACCAAAAGGTGGAATTGTTGGGTCTCTAGTAGGTGAAGTGGCAATCTAGGATCTCAGGCCCATGTTCCTTTAAATCCAAAACCAATGCAATGCACTAAATTCTATAATTGGCTACATTAAAATAATAGAAATAGAGATTAATAAATCATACTCTGGTAACATTGTGTTTTTCAGCTGGTGTATCAAGACAACTCATTTTAAATAATAAACAATGCTACATGATGTCAGTTACTTTCTTTAATATTATTGAGGGCAAAAGATCTAAGCATTGAGCAAAACCAGGGAAGTGATTTTCTTGGGTACTAATGTCAGTCATATTAGAGAAATTTCTGAGGTTTTCATCTCTCCTGGTTTTCAGACAGGTAGATGCAGTGACCCAATGAGTGTTCAGCAATTTACATTTCAAGAGATCAGTACAACCGAAGTCTTATAGTTCTGTGTTTAAAGAAGCTACATCCCATAGTCCCAATGTCTTGGCCATCTGCAGTGAACTAGGCCATATTGTTATGGTTTCCAGTTTAGCAGTTGCATAAAGTTGGCTTGGCTCATGAGATAACTGGTTAGTAAAGACAACTATTACACTGAACCCTAATCTTCTAGAACTGTCATCTGCAAGCCTTTGAATCTATTACTTTGACTTAGGATGTTCTGTGGGGTTTTTTTTTTTTTTTTTTTTTTTATTTTTTTTTTTTTTTTTTTTTTTTTTTTTTTTTTTTTTTTTTTTTTTGAGACAGAGTCTCACTCTGTTGCCATGCTGGAGTGCAGTGGCACAATCTGGGCTCACTGGAACCTCCGCTTCCTGGGTTCAAGTAATTCTCCTGCCTCAGCCTCCCAAGTAGCTGGGTTTACAGGCCCCCGCCATTATGCCCACCTAATTTTTGTATTTTTAGTAGAGACGGGGTTTCACCATGTTGGCCGGGATGGCCTTGATCTCCTGACCTCGTGATCTGCCTGCCTCTGCCTCCCAAACAGAATTCACACTGTTACCATTCAGTGTATTGCCTGAATGGTCGCTTTATCCCCACAAGAAATCCAGGGTGAAGTTTGACAGATAAAATACAGGACACACAATTAAATTTGAATTTCAGAGAAACAACGGACAATTTTTTTGATGTGAGTATAGAATATTTTCATTTTCTAAGTCTGGCAAGCCTACCTAGGCTTAAGCTTTTATATGCTGATCTGCCCTTACATTCACTATATGCTTGCAAGCAACAGAAAATATGACTTAATAAGTTCTGTTCTCACTATTATTGATTTAATAGAAACAATAACAAAACTGGCATTGAATATTGTCTCCTATAATAACTTTAATATTCATGTTAAAATATCTTCAAAAACGATAGGAAGAGTTTACTAATATATAAGCCAGATATCAGCTGGGGGCCTCTATGGCTCTAATAAATTACTGAACTTTACTCAACCATTCCCACCTCTTCCTTCTCCCAAAGAAATGGGAAATACAAGTTCCTGCCAAGACTTCAGCCCATTCCTGAGCACTTGATTTTCATGACTCCTTTTTCCCTGGGCTCCTGTTTCCGTGTTTAACAACTCAAGTGCTGCCCCACAGAGACCTCAAAATGATACTTAACCTCTCTTCACCTTCTATGAAAAACTCCATGCACACAGCTTTCACAGGTAGAGTAAATTTAACTTTATGTGGGATGGGTTTCTATAACAGCAGTGTAAACAATTTAAACAGTTATATTTTGTTTTAAGTAATGATATCCATGTACCCGTGAAACTCTCACACTCATGGGGTTTTACTGGCCATTCAACTAGTCCGGGACTCATCTTACCCAATTCAAGATGAAAATGTATTTTTTCCTCCTGTGTCTTACACAAAGCAGCTCTTCCCCCTCCACTAAAATGTTGGCCCAAGATAACCCGTAAGCCCTCAGAGAGCTTACCTTTTACCACAAACATGTATTAAAGTAATTTTCCAAACAAAGGCAATTTTATTCTAAAGTAAATTTCTATCCTAGCTGTCAAAATATCAACCCTTTCTCCTTTTCATTCTATAAAATCAATATACTGACACTCTCGTACACTGAGTTTGGAAGAATAATTTGCTATAATCTCTGGAAAATAATTTGAAGGTAAATGTAAAGTAAATGAGAAAGCATACTTCCTATGGCCTAGAATATCTCCTTATAGAAATGCATTTTAAGAAATAATCATGAACAGTTACGAAGATTTACTCCATGGATGTTTTCCCCAACATTGTTTCTAACTGAAAAATCATAAACATGTAAGTATCCATTAATAGGAGATGACTAAATTAGTCATTTTCACCCACAAAGTGAAATACTATAAAACTATTAAAATGGTTATAGAGTACATTTAATAATATGGGAAGATATTTTTGATATACTATTAAGTAGACAAAAGAAACAGGTTCCAAATACTCATAAAATGTAATATGAATGTTTTTTAGCATCATCTAAATAAGGTATATCTCAAACTAACATGTCACTTCTGATGATGAAATAAAACATGATTTACAGGTTCTTAGTGTATTGCAATATTTTCTAAAATTGCTGTCATATACATGGCTTCATTTTTTTAAAAAAATGATGATTACATTATGGCAGAGACACACCGCTTTTTAACAGCAATCAACTCTCAGATGTGCTTCCGTTCTGTATTTACTTTTAACTCATAACATTAGTGTTGTGATGCCCTTTCTTTTTCAAAAAAATGTCTAATTTTTTCTAATGAAGAATGATAGTTTTATGGAAAACATCCAAGTTATTGTTAGCAAAACATGTCATTTTTCATGATGTGAATTATCACTGTTGAAGGTTGAGTGTTAAGCCATCAACAAAACATATGAGTGGACGGGGGTTTCACTTATTGGGAATGCATTATAAAGTGTATGCTTATTTCCTAAATAATAAGATTTTCTTTAAGATCCTTTCATTTCCATCTGTCCATAATTTCATTCATTCAACAAAATGTTTTGAGCGCCTTCTGTGCATCAAGCGAAGCTGTATATTTGACAGGTGTTATGCCGAGAAATAAAGCAGGAAGCAGGGTGAAGACATCTACCGGGAAGAGATCTTGCTATTTTTTACAGAGTGATCAGAAAAACCCTCTCTCATCAGATGACATTTGATCTGAGATCTACATGCAAGCATCAGTGTAGAGAACACAGTAGGTACAAAGGCAGGAATAATGCTTGTAGGTTCAAGGCATTGCAAGGAGTCCTGTTGACGCAGGATTGGGAAGCAGGAGATGAGTGTTCACATTTTTAACATAAACTCACTCTTTATATACTCTGAGTAACTTTAAAAGCTACTGTTGTTCAGTATCTCATGGTGAGTAATGTCTATTTCCATTCTTTGCTATGACTTGTCTCTTAAAAATAACGGAGAGTCGTTTTCTCTTTCCAACCTACATGGCTATCATTTACCATAATCGCAGTATCTTCTTTTAGTATCAAAAAGCATGCCCTCATAACAATATTTACTTTATATATTTGACTTTGAATTTCCTTAGAGTAAATTGTTCAAATAAACCACATATAATTAAATAGATCAAAATAAAACAAAAACAGCCGCTAGTAAGCATAATGATTTTTAAAATATTAACGTAAAATCTCATAGACTAAAAATAAAAATAAAAATAGAACCACACTAATATAGGAACCAAAAGCTTTTTCCTAAAGCTTTTCTTGCAGAGTTCCTTATGACTGAGAAAAAGATTGGCTATGTTTTTTACTAGAGATGCCAGGTTCTCTACAAGAAGGTTATGTTTTCTGCTCTTCTTTGTCTCCACAACATGAAAGTAAAGTAAGAGATATATTTATTTGTAAACATGTATTTACATTTATATACATTATATTATTTTATAAATATTTATTAATGACTCTTTTCAGCTATGTAAGTATAATTTTGTCCATCAAAATTGAAAGATGACCCAATGCTCTATCAGCTATTTAGGATGACCTTTTGAAGAAGTCCAAGAGGCTGGTTATGGTCAGGATAGTTTCCCTGTAATAAATCATTCTGAATGGAGTTTCATCACCACATGCAGTTTGATGTAAGTTCATTATAAATGGATTGTGTTTTTATCTATATTGCCAATAAGAAAGCCGAATAGTGACAAAACTACCATTGGGGTCCACTAGTTCTGTCATCCTGGTCAAATAAAGTTGGTATTTTGTAAGAACAAAAACAAAAATCACTTAAAAGGGCTGAACCTATATTATGGAATCAACTATATACAAGTTACTATTAATCTCAAGAAGAAAAAGCCAGAATGATTGTGAAGAGAAGTACAGATGGGTAACTAAGTGGAGCATTTGGGTGAGCTCTACACTAAGGTTTTGCTGTGAGCCTTCACTGGTATAGCAGAGAGCCATATGTCTATTCTATGATTGTGCGGAGTCTCTTCTTCCTTTTTTCCTAATTCTGTTTTAGATGTTTCTATATGTTGAGTAGCATTGGGACTGGTAAAGTTTTGATAATTTATTTTGGATATCTCAAAAACACCTTTTGAAAAACTTCTATTATTACTCTCTGCACCTGTAGTGATAGAAGTTTCCCTAGTGTCCAGAGAAAAAGGACATCTTCTAGACTAAAAGGCTGCATGGGATACTCTTCTCCATTTTCCAAGACACATGTGTTCTATAATTCTTACTAGTCACCTGGTCGTGTGCTTAGAATTAAAAGTAAGTCCCTTTAGTCAGATTGAAACTTTAATAGAGTTTTGCATTTAGCTGTTTTATTTCTACTAAGTGAAGAGCTACAAAAGCATGAATGAAACGTCTAGAGACAAATCTACACAAAGATAACTGAAGCAAAGATCTGGTAATGATTCAGAGTTGGGACTATGCACAACTGTCTCTTGCTGACTCCTCGTGAGCCAGAGTGGACCGCTGCATTAGTTCACAATCCAGCCGAGATTCATACACAACCTTGGTTAAGCTTCATTCATTGATTTAACGAAAACGTAAGTGCTTGCTATATAGTGGTCCCCACTTTAGATTTTAAAGGAGTCAGATATGGTTTCTGGTTTTGTGGAGCTTGCAGTCTATCTTGTGTGTTCATTGTATTTACTTGCATTGTCTAGAACGAGTGTAGACAGAAAACAAAACTTTGAAATCTAGAAGCAAAATGGGTAGGTAATGGGTGGTAGGTAATCAATGCTGTGGGATTTTCTTGGAGATGATGTAGTATTATTTATAAAATGGCTTGTAGGAGATTCATTTCAAGTTCTGGGTGTTTGTTCTTGCTCAAATGGCTGGAAATTTTTATTTATTATTTAGCCGGAAATATACCAGTATTTTGACTTGTATTTTCTTGGTGAAGTGAAATTTTTTTATATCTCTAAACAAATCTTGTCAACTATTTTTCAGTTTAAATAGTTCATGATGTCAGCCTGTTAGAGGTTTAAATTTGCACAAAGAATCTTTCTAATGAGGCTTGACAGGGCATGTATCCGAGCAGAAGTTTGCCATCTTTTATCTTAAGCTTTATAGTAAGAGTTCACCATATCTTTTTAATGTGAGAGAATGTGAATTGGCAATACTTATTCCATACAGTATTCATTTAGGAGACCTGCTTATCCAGAACTCACAGCCCAATTATTACTCTAGCCAGAGACCTTATTTCTAGATTCATGTTTTCTCTTGGTGCACAGCTGTAAACCACAAGTGAAGTTTCTAATGTTAGACAAGGTGTATCCATTAGTTCCACTAAAATGCTCTAACCACCGGAGCTCATTGATTTTTAGTTTCATATATCTTTAATGAGGAGATTAAATACTTGTTTAGGAAGCACAGCCTAGCTTAAGTGGTGTTTGTTCCTACAGCATGTACAGTTGAAGACCTCCATAACCTCTCCCATAGGTCATGCCACGGAACAAGCTTTTTCACACTAAAACACAAAGCTACAAGTATTTCTATAATTATATAAATATATGCATATTATAATTATTTTTTACAAAGCATCAGAATAACCACAGGAGAGACAAAAATATTTCCACTTGTCTGGCATCTGGGTACATCTTCTAGGGTGTTGATTATTAATTCTCCATAAATGCCTAGCAAAATACTAAGTCCAGTTTTCAGATGAAGATAAAATATATCTTGAATCATGATCATGATCAGATCATGAATTGGTGTTGATTATGGGGTAAGAGAAATGACTAAGTCAAGGCCAAAAGCAGATGTCACCTAAGTTCCCCTGGGTCATCAAGAAAAATTAAAACCTGGTCAATGCCTAGAATATTTCTTAAACATTTGAGATAATTATAAAATAACTGCAGTGAGAGATTAGGCCAATTCACTAATTTGGCTGGCAAACTAAGCCAAAGTGAGATCAGAATAAACAGTATCAAGCAACATTGCCTGACTGATTATGCATGGTACCACTAAGTATGGGATGCTGCAAGTCCCTTAAAATAGGATCAAGCAGAGTGATATTAGCATTTTCTGCATGCAGAGCCTTTTGTGTGTGGTAAGCAAACCATACTCTAAGAGAGCTGCTGCGAGTCCCTAGGTAATCTAACCAGACAGTGGGAAGAGAAGATCAACTGATTGCTCATCCTACTTTAAAGAAAGAAGTTTTCTCCTTCAGGGAAAAACAGGGAGAAAGTGAGGATGGGGTTGAGGGAGGAGTGTGGCAGAGGCACATGTGGGGAAAATAGAAGCGTGAGCATCCAGGGAAGACTAAAGTAGTCGAAATGTATCTAGTTCTTTTTAAAAAATCTATTATCATACCTTTAGCAATTTAAGGATCTGTTCTCCACAATACTGAGACAATTACTCAAAAATTCTTAGGACAAAATTGTTTCTTATTTTAATAAAAATATACGGTTCTAAAGGAGGTCGTTTAAACAGGTTCTTTTTTCAGATGCTATAGCAGCAGGGTAAGAATGTGATAGGAGATGCAACAAAATAGTACTCCTCAGCCTGGGGGAAGATATTCATAACAAATACAAACAAAGGTAATATCCCCAATATGGTGAGCTGTTTTTAAAAAATCACTAAAAATAACACAAACATCCTCAAAATAATACTCAAAGTTTGGACAAGGAACATGAAAAAATCTCAAAGCTAATAAGCATATTTTAAAACATCTAACTTCACTAATGATTGTATAGATTATTTCTGAAAAATATTTGAATATATGTATATATTCAGAATCTTTAAAGTAATCAGAACTTACAGCCCAGTGATTCCAGTAACTGCTGCTTTCTTATTGTTGTTTGAGACAGTGTCTTGCTCTGTCACCCAGACTGGTGTACAGTGGTGCAATCATAGTTCAAACTCCTGGGCTCAAACGATCCTCCTCCCCCAGTTTCCTAAGTAGCTGGGATTACAGGTGCACGCCACCACACCCAGCTACATTTGTTGTTTTTATTTTGTAGAGATGGGTTCTCACTTTGTTGCTCAGCTTGGTCTCTAACTACTGGTTTCAAGCAATCCTCCTGCCTTGGTCTCCCAAAGTGCTGGGATTACATGTGTGAGCCACCACATCCAGCCCAACAACTATTTCTAACAAATAGAAACTATGTATCATGACATTAAGAAAATTCTAAATATCTAATCAAAAACAGAAACATTGAAATAAATTAAGGTATAGTAAGAGTTCAAATGAAATATTCTTCAGCCATGAAAATTACATTTAGTAATAATTTCAATGACAAAGAAAAATGTTCATGATATAGGCTACATGAGAAATCATTTATTTATAGTATAGTTTTAATTATTGAAAAATATGTACAGCAAAAAGAAAAAGGGAAATCTCGACTTTTTAACATTGGTTACATAAAGATTGTTGAATTTTATGTGTAATTTTCATTTGATTTTTAGTAATTGTTTTTTCTAAGTTTTCTAAAATGACCATGTATTATTTTTCAGAAAAAAAGGACAACAAAAATGTCTAAGAAATACAGTAATCCTCTAAGTCAAATGTATTTGGAAAGTACCTGTTTAATATCCCCAAAATTTTGTAAATATGAACATTTTACTTTAAAATATGTCATTTGAGCTGCTTAGGAGAGAGCAAACATAATGAAAAATAATAATATATTCTTGTATCATTTTGAAATGATACAAAATGAAAGATTTAGTTCATGGAAATTTTTCATATGTATAATATTAAGTATTTCCACATTAACTTCTGCTGGTCCCAGAGATCATTTTCAGTGGACACAGTAGCTCAGGACCACTTTATTCCTTCTGTATCCAAAGATAGAGAGGCTTATTCTATTTTCTAGTGCTGAATTAGTGTGCAGAATTTGGCATAGAACTGTTGGGCATTGAAGGACCACTGCAAATCACTACTTAATTTTTAAATATAACTTTTGGGTTATGTTTGAAGGCAATATACACTCTCTGCAGTTCCTAAGGGTTAAAGTCTACAGAAGCAATCTGGTATCAACTTGCTGCACAGCTAGTGTGACAATCAGTATTCAAAATTCTCCATTCTAAAATGGCATGATTAATTCAGAGATTGGGCTGTACAGTGGTTCAATATTTATGTATAATCTTTGTACAAATTTTCAAATGGCCTTCATTTTGTTCTGATTTTCTGCTTTCTACTTATTGAGCTAACAATACTTTAGAAAACAACTCAGAAAATTGTATTTTGCATGACCTAAAGGTGTAACCATAATGCCCCTTTTACTGAGCCCTGACCCCTAATATTTTTCTAGGCAAGACCTTAAGAGAGGTAGAAAATTGAGAGGGTGAAGGGGAAAATCTTCAAAAGCAGCATGCCTCTAAATTGATACCATGTAAACCTCTCATAGTATTGGGAAACCACTGCTGGGGGTAAATGAAATGAATTCACTGGGGCATCTAATCCTATTCCTGGAACATTTAAACTGTTTAAATGCACTGACGGGCAAACAAACTTCAAAGCGATCATTACACCCCAGACACTGTTGCTTGTGTGGCTGAAATCTTTATGAGATTAGCCCCCCACAGAGAGAGAAGTTAAACACGGCCAGAACCACTTTGAAACTGTCGGGAGGATACCCACTTACTGGCTGAGAATCCGGGCAAATGTGCCTAATTCCCAATGTGCCTCTGCCCCAGACCCAAGAGCCACCTATTGAGCTTAAAACCCCACTTCACTCTCTGCAGCCTTCATTTCTCGCCTCTGTGACCTCAGCAGCACTGACAACCCTGGACCTGCACAAATATTCAAAGTTCCTAAGCACATCTTCGGCAAAGTATTCATTTCCCTGTCGCTATTGTCTTCACCAAAGAATTAAATGATGGCTAGCACATATTGAACACATATTGTAAAACAGTACAACTAAGAAGTTGTTGTTGTCATTGTTGTTGTTGTTTTCTTCTGTTTGGTTTCAAATATATGAAAAATAATTAGCAAAAATAGAAAAATATATTGTCAAGATTTTTTTCTGTCAACTTTTACCCTCTTTTCCTTAAGTATCTCCCCAATTTTTATTCCTTCCTTATCTCATATCTTAAATTCATAATGCGATATCAATATTTCATTTGTTAACTAATTTAAGAATAAAACTTTTAGTTATTCCTAAACTAGCAATGTGATTTTCACTTATATAGATGGGGCTAAAAAAAAGCAACACTAATTTATTCAACCAACTTTGAGTTGCCTATCATGAGATTCGTTCTAATTGTTGGAAAGACAAATCCAACGGAATCATTCTACCATCAGGTGGCCGTTCAGAGGGTGAGGCAAGGCAGACACATCTGAGGATTTGAGGAATGCAGAACAGACACATAAAGGAAGAGGGAATGGCAATGGAGGCTTGGATATATTTTCTTCCCCTGATCTTTTTATTTCCATGGTTCTTAATTTCTGAAGTTCTATTCCACATTTCTTAGATAAGTTTGTGCTATCAATTTTCAAACTTGAATTTCAGAGATGGAAGCTATTTCCATTTGATTCACTTTGTGGAGTCACACTGAAAAATTTATGAGAACATAAATTAGTTTTTATTTATTCCACGACATGATGCCATCAAGTTAATTTGGTTCCCTCTGAACATCATGGCCAAGAAGAGGCTTTTCCATAACCTGGAAGAGACTGAGGAAAATGTTGGCCATCCTGAGGTCACTTCTGTGGAATGCAGAATGGCCTTCTAGGTGTTCTCGTCAGGCACCTCAATATTCACGGAATTATGTAATTTCACTCCCATCAGGACTAAATGTTGAAGCCCATGAGTTGTCCGCACTAACCAGCTACCTTGTCCAGGTACCTAAAAATCTCAAGTTTAAAAGAAAAAAATAAGAGAGAATGAGAGAATTTAAATAGTCTAAAGAGAATATAGAGCTTATCTAGTCCATGGCATACTTTAAAATCTGTCTTTCATTATACCACTCTGGCGGGAAACATCACCCCTCAAACACATTCTATTAGTTCCCCAAAGATTTATTACTTCATTGCTTTGGGGTATAATTCTATCAGGCTATGTAGTAGAAAATTATATGTTAGCTCATTGTGAAAGCACTGTTAGAATATTGTGTCCCATGTTTCAGCGTGCTCTCTCTCTCTCTCTCTCTCTCTCTCCGAATCCATGAGATAAATTTATAACTGGGCATAGAATGGGAAAAAATTAGAATATTTATGAGCAATGACCTGGTTTGTTTTTTATCTCATTAAACACTGTGAATCATAAAGCTGATTAGATCTCCTTTAAGTTGGCTGCTCAAAACTTCAGTGTCACATCCAAGGCTCAGTTCACTCAAGAATGAAAACTCCCAACATTCGATGTGCACAGATTACTCTCAAGCCCAACTTAGTATTCTAATTTTCTTGTCCCTCACACTTTTCCTTCTTCTATTTTAAACATTGATTCTGTCTTACTGGATTCTGTGTATTTTGTTGAGTAATCTCAAATCGTGTTGAGAATAACAGCATATACAAAAATAAAAACAACAATTACATATCACCGTTCTGAGAGATGCCCCTTTCCCTCTTATACCTGGAAGACTCTAGCTTTTGTTTCTTATCTGACAATGCTATTAATATTTGCCACTCCAGCAGAAAGTTTTACACAAATGAACTGGTGTAATAGGATGTTAACCTATAATAAGAGTTTGTCACACCACAGTCACACTACAGGAGATCTACCATTGATTTTTCAGTAAATATGGCAAATGGTGAAAAATACAGTGTGTGTTCCTTAGCACTAAATTTTTCAGTGACCATTTTTCTTTTTTGCTGTTTTCTATTCTGTGTCTTCAGGTGATATTTAATAAAATGTTCTTTTTCCTCAGTGTTTGAACTTGTACCGACATGGCTAATGGGACCTGTACTAAAGTTGTTTTCTGTTTCACCATTAATGCATTTGTAAAGTTTGCCTTCATTCTTTGCTAAAGCATGAAAAACAAATTAGGTTTGAAAAAAACCTACTGAGTCATGGAATGGAAGAGCAAACATGGACCATGCCTCCCTGGCTATTTAGGTTACCCAAATCCTTACAAGCCAAAAGACAATGTCTGAACATCATATAAAGCAAAGTTCAGAATATGATTTTTTTTAAGTATGGCAATTGTTAAAAGATTCTTTTTCCATTTGGCCTAAATTTTTCTTTCTGGAACTCAGGTATTTTGAATTATTATTCTTTTCTAAACATAAGAAAAATTATCAATATTTCTAATTTGAACCCTTTGGAAAGGTAGGAGTACTGAGATGAAAGTGTCATTGGGAAAGGACTGCTCACTCTCATGGAAGATGACATTTGCCTTACAAAATGGTTCTAGTGCAGGGTCTGCTTCTCTGATTTGTGCAAGCCCAGAAACTTGAGCCTGTCAGCAAGGGGAGAATGGATATACTTATCACGGAAAGATATAGATCAAGACAGTTCACCGAGACTAACACATAGAAATAATTTCTTTTCTTGGTAGTATGAGTAGTCTTTTAGTAAATCTCTGTCTTTCACAGGGCATCGGAAAGTTGGAATATGGGGAGCCTATTCCTCTGTTATTCCACAGATGTTGAACATCAAGTATGTAAAGACACATAAGATACCAAGTCAAATAAGACCTGTTCCCTGACCTCAAGAAATGTGTATCCCACTAGGCAGACACAGACATAGAAACACTATCAATGAAAGTCTACACCATGAATGTTCGAGACATTAAATCAAGTCAGCCTCAATGACAGGAATATGCTTGCCTGTAGAAGAAGAAGATTCTACTGCCCAGAAGAAGAATGCCCAGAAGAAGAATGCCCAGAAGAAGAATGCCGAGAAGAAGATTCTACTGCCTGGGCATTCTACTGCCCAGGATTCCCTCTTCTACAGAAGGTGATGATTGATTGGAGATAATTCTTTGTATGATTATTTTATACTTTATCCATCAGAGAGGAAACTTCTTTCCCTTACTGTCAATTTTTCCACTTTCATCTATGTGCATGCTGCCATTATGTAAAGCAGATAGTTTTAAAGTCACAGTATGCATCTGCTCTTGGATAAACTACATAATTTAAAAAAATATTTAATGACTCCCTATATCCTTGAGAATAAAACCTAAATATCAATGTTGGGATATTTATTTTTTATATTTCCTACCTTATGTTCTTCATCCTTTTCCCCTTACTTTATGAGCCTTGTTAAGTGCACAGTTTATCCCATTCATTCAATCAGTCCGCAAACATTTATTAAACACTAACTATGCCCAGGCACTGGCATATTTCTGGTCACAAAAACATCACCAAACGTGAAAAAAAAGACCCAAACCACTTCTTTTTAAATTGATACATAATAACTGGACATTTTATGGGGTATATATGACATTTTGATACACATATACAATGTGTAATTATGAAATCAGGGTAACTGAGATATTCATCACCTCAAACATTTATCATTTCTTTATGTTGGGAGCATTTCAAATCTTCTCTTTTGGCTATTTTGAAATATACAGCAAATTATTTTTAACTATAATCACTCTACCGTGCAATTGACACTAGAACATATATCTTCTCTCAAATTGTATATTTATACATATTAGCCAACCTATCCTCATCCGTCTCCCAACCTCTTATTTTCCCAGCCTCTGATAACCATCATTGTACTGTCTAACTCCACGAGATCAACATTCTTAGCTACCACATACGGATAAGAACGTGTGACATTGATCTTTCTTTGGCTGGCTTATTTCCTCTTACATATGATTTCCAGTTCTATCCACCAGAACTCTTCTAAAATTAAACATTGAAATAAACGTGGGCTCTACAAACATTTAAAACAAATTAATAAATAAAAACAAGTAAGATAATTATTTACTTGCTTATACCAGTTCAGGACCACAGGTGGCTGGAGCTTATGCTGGCAGCTCAGGGCATAAGGTGGGCACCAACCCTGGACAGGACACCATCCCATTGCAGGGCACACTCACATACACACTAACACTCACTTAGACTGGGAAAGCTTAAACACACCAATTGACCTAATGTGTACATCTTTGGGACGTGAGAAGAAACCGAAGTACCTGGAGAAAACCCACATAGATTTGAAGAGAACATGCAAACTCTACACAGATACTGGCTCCAGCCACTAATCAATATTTTTTTCTTCTCATCAATGTTATAGCAAAATCATGTTGAGTGAAATGATGGTACTCAACGACCCGCTGTACCTAATTACCTCCTGGTTGTCTTTGCCTTAACTCATCAACTCATATGAAAGTCTCATGAGAAAAAGATTTGTATGTGATTCATCTTGGTATTCCCGTGGGATTCCAGGGATTTTTGGCATGTTGTATCTCTGTTTTCATTTATTTTATAGAATTTATTTTATGTTTGCCTTAATTTTTTGTTTACCCAAAAGTCATTCAGGAGCAAGGTGTTTAATTTTCATGCAATTGTGTGATTTGGGAAGATCCTCTTGGAATTGATTTTTATTTTTATTTCACTGTGGTTGAAGAGAATGGTTGGTATAATTTTTATTTTTTTTTCAGTATATTGAGAGTTGCTTTATGAGCAAGCATGTGGTCGATCTTGGAGTATGTTCCATGTACAGGTGAGAAAAATGTATATTCTGTTTTTGATGGGTGGAGTATTCTGTAGATGTCTATTAGGTCCAATTAGCCAAGTGTCAAATTTAAGACCAGAATTTCTTAGTTTTCTGCTTCAATGATCTAACACTGTCAGTGGGGTATTGAAGTCCTCCACTATTATTGCATGGCTTTCTAAGTCTTTTCTTAGGTCTACAACTACTTGTTTTATGAATCTGGGTGCTCCAATATTAGGTGCATATATATTTAGGATAATTATGTCTTCTTGTTGAATTGAGCCTTTTATCATTATGAAATGCCCTTTATTGTCCTTTTTTACTATGAGTTTAAAGTCTGTTTTATCTGACATAAGGATAGTGACCCCTGCTCTTTTTTTCTTTTCTGTTTGTGTGGTATATCTTTCTCCAACACTTTACTTTGAGTCTGTGTGTATTTTTATGTGTGAGATGGGTATCTGAAGACAGCAGATGGATGAATCTTGTGCTTTTATCCAACTTGCCACTCTGTGCCTTTTATGTAGGGCATGTAAATCATTTACATCCAAGGTTAGTATTGATATATGAGGTTTGACCCTACTGTGAAGTTGTTAGCTCATTGCTTTGTAACTTTTCATTGTATGGTTGTTTTATTGGGTCGGTGGGCTATATACTTAAGCGGTTTTTGTGGTAACAGATATTCTTTCAATTTCATCTATAGAACTCCTTTAAGGATCTCTTGTAAGGTTGGTCTAGTAACAAATTCGCTTAGAACTTGCTTGTCTGGAAAAGATTTTATTTCTCCTTCACTTATGAGGTTAGTTTTGCAGAATATAAAATAATTAGTTAGAATTTCTTTTAAACTGCCAAAAACAGGCCCCCAATCTGTCTTGGTATATAAGATTTCTGCTGTGAAGTCCACTGTTAGCCTGATGGGATTCCCTTTGTATATAATCTAACTTTTTCTCTAGCTGTCTTTAAGATTTTTTTCTGTAGTATTGACCTTGGATAGTCTGGTGACTATGTACCTTGGTGATGTTCATTTTGTAAAGTATCTCACATGTGTTCTCTGGATTTTTTTGATCTAAATGTCTACCTCTCAGGCAAGATAAGGAAAATTTTCTTGAATTATTTCCTCAAATATGTATTACAGGTTTTTCCATTGTTGTCCTTCTTTCTCAGGAATGCCAACAATTTATAGGTTTGGTCACTTTATATAATCCCATATTTCTCAAAGTCTTTGTTCATTTTTTAATATTCTCTTTATTTTTATCTGACTGGGTTAGTTTGAAAGATTCATCATAAAGGTCTGAAATTATTTATTCTGTTTGGTCCAGGCTATTGATAAAGATTTCAATCGTATTTTGAAACTCCTTAAGTGAATTTTTTTCAATTCCAGAGGCTTTTATTGATTTCTTTTTAAGATGTTTATCTCTTCCTTCATTTCATGGATTGCTTTAGAATTTTCTTTGTGTTGATTTTCAATCTTGTCTTGAATTTCATAGTGCTCCTTTGCAATCCATGCTTTGAATTATTTATCTGTCATTTCTGAGTTTCCATTTTGGTTAGGGACTATTGCTGGAGAGTTAGTGTGATCCTTTGGTGGTGTCACTACATTCAGAGTTTTCATGGGGCCAGAATTCTTGCATTGGTTCCTCCTTCTCTGGAGATGCGGGCACTTTTTATTCTTGTAATTATTTTCATGCAGTTAGAATTTTTTCTCTTTCTTTCCCTATTACATATATATTCTTATATATATTGCATATATAATATATAATATAATATAATATATAATATAAGAATACACACACACACACATATATATATATTCTTTCCCATGTTCCCCAGTGCCTCCACCCAGGGAGAGTGACTGTAGAAAATGTGGGTAGGGTGTTTTGGCTTTGTTTCTATAGCCCTGTGCACTTCTGTTGGCAGGCTTTATATTGGGCTATGCAGTTTGACCTACAAGACAGTAGATGGCACTTATAGGTAAGAGTTGACTACAGCCAACAGGACTGGGTATATACTTTACCTTTGTCTACTGGAGAAGCTATCGGTTGCCTCAGGCAATTGGCTGATTCGTGGAGCGCACAATGGTATGAACTCCCTGCTCCCTCTGTGGGAATAGGGTCACTATTTGGGGGGTGCGGTGCTTTATGAGGCAGGTCTGCCTACAGGATCCCCTGATGGAAAGCACAAGCACCAGCACCTAGGAAGAACCTGGCAAATGGCCTAGTGCTCAGAAATGTGCCCAAGTGTGGAGCTGGAAAATCTCCTTGGCCCACATTCTCTGAACAGAGATGAGAGGTGGCCTAAACTCTCAATCCAAAATAGTGGGTATTCAGAATGCCTGGAGATGGGCCTTGGCATGGAATGGAGAAGGACTTGCTGCACCATGATCTATGTCCAGCAAAGGTAGGGCAGTTCAGGATGTTGATCCAAACAAGTGAGTCCTCTGAATGCCTGGAGATCTACCTGAGCATGAAGCAGAAAGGGCCTCCCTATACCTGGATCTCTGAACAGAAAAATGGGGCAGGTCAGGCTGCTGACCCAAGTGAATGGGTGCTCCAAATACTTGGAGATGTTCCTGAGCATGAAGCAGAGAGGGCCCTCCTACACCAAGATCTCTGCACAAGAAGGGTGGGGTGACTTAAGTGAGCTGGTTTTCTGAATGCTTGGAGATTTGCCTGGGCATGGAGCTGAGAGGGCCTTGCTGTACCACAGTCTACATCCAAGAAGAGTGGGGCAGTTCAGGCTGCTGAACCAAATAAGCAGGTGCTCCCAATGTCTGGACATCTGCCTGGAGCCCCCCTGCACCAGGATCTCTGCACAGGAAGGATGGGGCAGCTCAGGCTACTGATCCAGCCAAGCTGTTGCTCCAAGTACCTGGAGATCTACCTGGGAATGGAATGGAGAGGGTCCCCGTGCACCAAGATCTCTTCACAAGAAGTTTGGGGTGACTCAGGTGCTGATGCATGCAAGCAGGTGCTCTAAATGTCTGGAGATCTGCCTGGACATGAAACAAAGAGGGTCCTGTTGCATCGCATTTTATGTCTAGGAAGGGTGGGGTGGTTCAGGCTGTTGACAGGTGAATGGGTGCTCCAGATGCCTGGATTTCTGCCTGGGAGTGGAGCAGAGAGGGACCCACTTCACCACAATCTATGTCCATCAAGGTTGGAGCAGCTCAGACTCCCAGTCCAGGCAAGTGGGTGCTCCAAATGCCTGAATTACTACTTGGGGATGGAGCAGAGAGGGCCCCACTGCACCACAGCCTCAGAGAAGTAGGGTGGGACACCCAGGAATAGTACATGCAGACTGATTCCAGGTCACCAAGCCGCCCCTGCCTGCAAATCTCACTGCTCAGGGGTTATATGTGTTTAATTTGTTGAATTGGTTAAGTTCATCATAGATTCTGGATATCAGACCTTCACTGGATTCATAGTTTGCAAATATTTTCTCTTATTCTGTCGGTTGTCTGTTTACTCTGTTGATAGTTTTGTTTGCTGTGCAGGAGCTCTTTGGTTTACTTAGGTCCCAGTTGTCAATTTTTGTTTCTGATGCAATTGCTCTTGAGGGCTTTACATTCTTTGTAAAAGTCAGTGTCTGAAGGGTATTTTCTAGGTTTCTTTCTAGGATTCTTATATGAATAGTTTGCGGTATTACATTTAAATATTTAATTCATCTTGAGTTAATTTTTGTGTGTGGTAATGGTAGAGTCCAGTTTCATTCTTCTACATATGGCTAACCAGTTGTCCTAGCACCATGTATTCAATAGAGTGTCCTTTCCCTACTGCTTATTTTTGCCAACTTTGTCAAAAATCAGATGGTTGTAGTTGTGTGGCTTTAGGAAATATATCATTGAATGGATTTACTTCCCTGTTTGCTATTGGCTTGAAAGAGTCCCAGGATATTCATTTCTGGATAGTTTTACACCATAAAGAAACAAAATAGAGTATTTTAATTTCAAGTTGACCCAAGACAGAAAGAAAACGTGAACTCCAAGGAATTGCCATTTAGGCATTTATGACCAGATCAATGTAAATTTTCCATGACCACCTGGTTTTCTCTTTACATCAGCATCTTGAAAGTGGCAAAGTTTTGGTGCTCAATGAACACCTTGGAAATATTTGCCTTAAATTAACCAGAACATTTATATGAATGAGAGAGTCAGGACAACATCTCCTCCTAACCTCTTTGTCTATGTTTCTTTATTTTTCTAGAGGTAAATACTCTGTTTTCTGTGATTTCCCACAGCCTGGCTACCCTCCTTCTTTCCTAAATTTTATATTTGACACCTCCATTGACAAAGGACTACCTCTTTTCTTCTATCAGATAAGCTCCAAACTTGCCATTTTATTTTTTATTTATTTGAAACAGGGTTTCACTCTGTTGCCCAGGTTAAAGTGCAGTGGCATGATAGCCCACCAAAGCCTCAAACTCCCTGGCTCACTAAATCCTCTCACCTCAGCCTCCCTCGTAGCTAGGACTACAGGTGTGCACCACCAAGCCCAGCATTTTCTTTTTTTAAATATTTTTTGTAGAGTCAGGGTTTCACCATGATGCCAAGGCTGGTCTTGAACTCCTGGACTCAGCAATCCATCTACCTCAGTCTCCTAAAGTGCTGGGATTACAGGCATGACCCACCACACCTGACTGAACTTGCCCTTTTAAATCCCAGTTCCTAAGGCTTTCTTGCTCCAGTTCACAAGACCTAATTACCTCCACCTATTTACTAAGTGTTCTCCCTCAAATCAGTCCAGAAACTATGGAATTCATGAGAACGTTCTTGGATTTTATGCCATTTTGGTATGAACCCCAGTTAGATGGTACTTTGAAAATATGGGAAATCTACTTAATATCAACTACTATTATATTTTCTTTATACCCTCAGTGACCAACTGCAGGCATGTTTTTAAAGGTCCTCATGATTATTTTTAATCCCAGGAAGAATTCGACTTGTCTGGTGTGCTTAGAAAAGTACATTGCTTTCCTCCAAAAACTTTACCAATGAGGTTCATTGATGTTAGCATTATGTACCTAGAAAAGATGTAGACAGAAGGAAGTAGCCTTTAAATAAAAAAGATTTCCTTTTTTTTTTTTTTTTTTCCAGACAGAGTCTTGCTCTGTCGCCCAGGCTGGAGTGCAGTGGCGTGATCTCGGCTCACTGCAACAACCGCCTCCTGGGTTCACGCCATTCTCCTGCCTCGGCCTCCTCAGTAGCTGGAACTACAGGTGTGCCCCACCACGCCCAGCTAATCTCCTGACCTCGTGATCCACCCGCTTGGCCTCCCAAAGTGCTGGGATTACAGGCGTGAGCCACCATGCCTGGCCCCAATTTTTCTTTTTTAAAATTATGATAGGCATTTTAAGGAGCATGACTTTAAATATTAACTTAGCCCTTCTTTCTGAATTAGGTAATACTGAAAGGAAAAAGAATTGGCCTCTCATGGGGGAAAATGTTTGAATTCAGTGAGAATAGATTTTTTGAAACAGTAACTCTAGTTCTAGTAGAATTTTATTACAAGAATTTGAACACTTGAAAGATTAAGACTAGATAGCTTTATCCACAAAGAGAAGCTGCCAATTATCTGGCCAAGTTGAGCAATTACTTATCTTTTGAATTTAACCAATTTTAAAAAAAAATCATTCTAGCTTCAAACTCCTACCTTCTCCTCAATAGTGGATTACTTTCGTTAGAGACATCTGGTTAATTAGTTCAGTTTTGCACTTCATTTTGCCTGTGAGGACAGAGGTTGAAAGCCACGTCTGATTCAATCCCAGAGGCAAGGAAGCATTGGGAGGGCATCATCTACGTCAGTTTCTTAGAACGAAATTATAGTGCAGAGAATGAATACAGAATGTACTAACTTGCAAATTCAAAGAGTTTTTGATTATTTAGGAAAATAAAGGTAAAGCCTGGCATTGATTACCTTAAGCCACAGACATTTGACAGAGAATCATGTCAGGCACCAACTCAACTGTTATGAAAAGTTCCATTTAAAAGGAGAACTGTGTTGAATATATTTGTGCATCAGCTCTAACAATTCCGCACATGATTTTAACATCTCAAAGCCCAGACGAAAGTATTATCATTGCTGAGAAATAGAAATATCATCAGCAAACGTAAGATCCTTTTATTATTCTTGGTAGTAGAAAAATAGATCCAAACATTTCAAAGTGTTGATAAGACTTATGCAAGACTGTAAATCAACACGTGAAAGCAATAACTACAAATTCCTGTCTTCTTGCCTCCTTTGCTCAGCCGAGATGTAAATTCAAATCATAAAATAGTAAAATAGTAAAAAAAAAAAAAAAAAAAAAAAAAATTAACAAAGTTGAAAGGCAAAGGACTGAGTCAAGGGATAAAGTAGATAATGTATTCCTGGAAAAAAAATAGAAATTCTTCAAGAAGTTTTTAGGACAAACTATAATATACAGAAGGAAAACATACCAAAGTATTTAAATAGCCACATTTTTTACAACAACCTATCCTATAATTTTCCCTCTTAAATTCATTAAAGGACAGAAAGTCCTGAAAACCTTTAGTAATTCTATAAATGCAGGATTATAGTCATAAAGCAGTGGAATTCCTTTTTAAGGCTAGACACTTATACCAACAAAAACCACAAAAGTGTAGTTTTTGTTTCTTCTTCAACGGCCTTGCCGTATTTGGGTTACAATGTATAGATAGCCATAAAGATGTTTTAGGATGTGGATATTAGAATGGAGAGTTGGCTTACCTGAGGTTAAATCACTCTTTGAAACAACAGCCCAGTAATAATCAAATTTCCAACTTAGAAAATGAAAATTATAAATTGCCATAGAACTTTGGTGTGGAAACAGCTACGGAACTAGCTAGTAAAGAAAAAAGCATATACCACTCAACAATAAAGTTAATCTCACATCAAATCAGCCAAATTACATTAAATAAATGCCTTCTAGACTGCACATGTAGCTGGAGGCTATGAACATCAAGTTATTTTCCAGCATAAAACTTGAACAGTATATCCTAACACCCTACCACATCCCCGCATTACTATAAAAAATATGAAAGAGATTATACACAGTCTGTTGGTTGGCAAAACCTGGCAAATTCTCTCCACTTTTAAGTATATGCAAACAAACAAAATATATGGATAATACATTTTACAAAAATCTATAACATAAGGCCGGGCACGGTGGCTCAAGCCTGTAATCCCAGCACTTTGGGAGGCCGAGACGGGCGGATCACGAGGTCAGGAGATCGAGACCATCCTGGCTAACACGGTGAAACCCCGTCTCTACTAAAAAATACAAAAAACTAGCCGGGCGCGGTGGTGGGCGCCTGTAGTCCCAACTACTCGGGAGGCTGAGGCAGGAGAATGGCGTGAACCCGGGAGGCGGAGCTTGCAGTGAGCTGAGATCCGGCCACTGCACTCCAGCCTGGGCGGCAGAGCGAGACTCCGTCTCAAAAAAAAAAAAAAAAAAAAAAAATCTATAACATAAAGGAAAAACTGGTCTAATGAGGTGGAGGGAATCAAACCTACAAAAGTTTAAAATAAAGCACATAAGAAAAACTAATAATACATTTATTTTAGAATGCATCTACTTTGTGTTCTTAAGAAAATAATACAATCAAGATAAAGTGAAAGAGAGCTTTATTAAAAGAAAAATGGCATGCAAACCAGCTGCATTAGGAAAGAACATGGCGTCATTTCAGTTTTTCTTCACATCTATCACTCACTTTAAAAAAATAAATTAAGAGATGAAAATAATAATCTCCATTATTATGAAACCAGGAGACAGTCACAACCCTAGGCTTCAAGTTATATATACATATATAAAAAAAAAAAAAAAAGCTACCAAGCGCATTGAATTTAGGATGAAATTGGAGAAGAACCCTGAGGAAACACACAAAAGTCTACAGTTCTCCTACAACATGCAGTTTCTTAAAGGTTCTAGATGCTAAGCACAGAACACCTGACGAGCTGTCCTTTAGTTAGGACAGTTAGTCTGATGTTGTGGACAATATAGAAGTTGTTCCTAATGATGATTTTTCACACCAGAGAGCATGAAGTGGGGTCACGCGGGAAGCCTTCAGATAAGTCATGTTTGGAGGAAGCCAGTGGAGAGAATGTCAGGGTAAAGGAGCAATCGACTTGGAGGCAGCTGATGAAAACTAAAGAAATATATGCTACTTTGTGACATGAAGTGCATTTATAAATCACATAGGTTCATTATGAATCACATTTATCTTCTCACTCCAAAGAGGAGTAGAAGCGTGTCATATAGCATAGGGGTGATGCACAAGTTATTTAAACGGTAGAGTTTATGTATCAATCAATTAGAACAAACACTGGCCAATAAGAAGGAAGGGAAATACAGGAGACAAGCATGTTGGAAAGTGAGGGCAAAAGTATTCTTATACGCCAATGGTATGAACCCATACATAGAAACCCCAAGAGAATCAACTGAGAAAACAAGTAGAGCATTACAGTAAGTCAGCAAGGTTGTATATACAAAAATCAAAAGCTTAGACATATGCAAATGAGTTAGAAGAGATAAGGAAAGAAAATTTGACATTTTAAGAAGTAACAAAGGAAACCAAAGTAGGTATATCAAGAAATATGTAGATTTACTTAAAGAATAATTTGAACTATTAAGGGACCTAATAAGAGAATATGTTAATAGAGACCATACTTTATTATTTCATCAAACTTGAGATTCCATTCCTTCTAAAACATACCATTATTTTCAAATTCACTATTAAAAAACTGCTGCCAATTAAAATATTACATAATCCTTTTTAATCATTGACTGCAATGTGTATCCCAATTTAAGAGATAATGAAATGAAAAATGTTCATTTTATAATTGAAGTGTTGTATATAAGAAATAGTTAATACCTAGAAATATCCTGGCAACATTATTGAATTTCAAGAGTAAACACAAAATTCTTTCAGGAACCAGGCAATAAAAACAATTACAAAGGAATTAGATCAGCCTTAGCTTTTCTTAGAATGTTGAGTGCCAGAAGATACTAGACTCATCTTTGGAGTTCTGAATAGAAAAGGATGAGATCCAAGAATTCTATGGTCTGCCAAGACTTTTTTTATGTACAAAGGCAATTAAAAAATATTCTGAGATAGAAGGTTCAAAAAATATATTACTACGTTCTAGAAAAATTTACTTAATAATCTTGTATCCGATAGTCATGCAGTGAATTAAAGGAGAAACGCAAATTATAGTATAAAGCACTGAAGTGATTATTCATTTTATAAAATCAGAATTAGATTTATAAATACATTAGACTAAATTAAACATAAAGTAAATTATAGTGATATATTTCATATATAATATTAGAAATATTAATTCAACAATAAGACCATAATAATCTTAACCTCTTACTTCAGAGTATATATATCAGTCCCATAGAAAAGTGTTGGAGAGGCAGAAAAAACAAGCCACATTCACTGTCTTATGTAAGTAAAATTGTCTAATTCAGTTTTTTCACATTCTTTAAAATTAGTTTTTATGCCTAAGATTATAAAGTAGAAAATCTGACCCACAATGTCATCTCATATATCTGTTAATATTTAAAATATTTTAAAATAAATGAGTAAAATAATACCTGTTTATGGTTTAAATTTTTGGATAGTACAGACAGGTATAAAATGCAAAGTTAAGTTAATTTAATGCTCTAGGCCTTTTTTCCACTGGTAACAATTGCTAACCAGTTTCTTATTTATCCCTTCCAAAGGGGATAAACACATACACACACCCAAGGGAGGAAAAATCTTTAGAAATGTTTATACTAAAGGGATCATAATGTCATAAATTATCTATATTAGTACATTTCGATTATACTATTCAAAAGTTGTTTCTCTCCCTCACCATCTTTTGTCCCTTCTGGAAACACATATGCTTTTTCCAATGGACAAGCAATTCCATGTGGTAAGGGATTCAGAGGGTAAGGGATTGTGGCCTGACCTTCCTCCATGCTGTAGAAATGACAATAAAATACAAAAAGCAACAACTCTACACCACGATATTTGATTTGAGACTGCTAGAAGATAAAAGGAATCTCTCCTCATCTGAGATCATGAATAAAAACCTTGGAGATATTGGCCATCTTTTCTGGCATTTATCAAAACCTTTCCTATATTATTTAGAGCAGGCTAGCTGCTGTAGCAAATAAATTAAAAAATAATAGCACAAACACAATAGAAGCTTATTTGTTGTTCACATAAAAGCTGAATGTGCTTTCAGTTTGGAAAGGGTTGATGGGGAGAAGTCTAATCCAAATAGCATTTCAGGTACTCAGGCTGTTGGAAGTACTGCCATCTTTTGTGCATGACTTTCAGGAATACCTGGACATGGAATATGGCGTGTTGATGGGTTTGGGGGACGTTGGCCTAGAATTACTTCCATTTTCATTCTATCAACTGGAATGCCATGAGCAAGTCCACACAAACTGCAAGGAAGACAGAAACATAATCCAGCTATGAAACCAACAGAAGAAATGGGTTTTGATGAGCAGCTTACAGTCTCTGTCAAAGTCTTCCATTCAGACTACCAACTGTATAATTGCCTACATTATTTCCTGTTTCCATATGGATCTCCCTCCCCTAAAACAAGTATTGCATCCAGGAATACCTGTCCAGGATTCCTGCATGATGCATAGGCCTTTCCATCAGGTCCAGATGTGATTCCTCAGTCAGGTAACTCCCAAACCCAATCCCATGTTTAATGAAAAAACAAGGATAACTATCATGTAGGAATGTAGCTGGAATTGTATGTATAGTTAGGTTGCTGAATCTTGGCTTTGTGTTAATTTCTCCAAATTCATTAAATGTCCTCTATCTCCTTTGTTGAGACAGATTCTGTCACACCCACTCAAAGAGGTTATCCTTGAGTTTTCAATCATCTACCCAGCTCAATTTAGAGTTCTAAAGCCAAAGCTCACTCTTTCAAGACTTCTTAAATGAGCAATCTTAAATATTTATGTGTTTGGTCCTACATATTAGAGGCTTATGGTAAGTACTTCCTGGAGGATCTTCAACTTTCCTTACATTTTCCTTTTCTGTCAGGGGGGTCTTTGTCTCATTTATTTTAGCTCCTGGCTGCCGTTCCACTGTGTCTCTTTTGGTGGAGGAGGAGGATGAACTCCTATGAAATTATGAATACTTTATCTTAATGCTTCATTTCCTCCTGATCAAGAGGAATCAATGGAAACTCCTAAATATTGCCTTCCTTTGCTAAGATCTTTTGCTGATAGGTAATAGTTTCTATGTGTGACTATCTACTCACTCCTCAGACCCCTTTCTCAAAGTCAGGACATTATCAGTGAGATTTCTCTGGATTTTAAACATTTATCTTCTTTGCTAATATTAAAGAGGAAAATGGACAGTGATTTAGAGATAAACTGAACCCCAACAAATGTTTTTTTTTCCCTTAATCCCCATGTTTTGAAGATTATGACAAGATATAGGGTCCCTTTCCTCATTTGATTGCTATCAGTTCCTTTTTTCCCCCTCCTTCTTACAAATCACTTCGGTTATTTTGTTTGGAACTGGAGAGGCAAATTTAGACTTGATGCCACTCTATCTATTCAGATTGTATTCAGAAGTCATTTTATTACTTTTTCATTGACTGATAGCTAGTTTAGGAGAGTGTTAAAGATATGGCTTCTGGGACCAGGACATTCATGTTTAAACATAAGCAGGGCAACTTGCTAGCTGTGTGCCCCATAAAAGTTGCTTATCCTTTCTGTGCCACCGGAATAATAGAATAAGAGGAATTACCTTACAGGATTGTTGTGAGGATTAAGTTAGGTAATATTTACAATGCAATTGAAAAAGTTCCTGGCACTTGGTCAGCTATGTAAGTGTTTGTTAAATAAATAAAATTAAAGAGCTTGGTTCAAGTTATTTTTTATTGTGACTCTTAAAGCCAACTACCAATAGAATTATCTGAATATATAGCTCCCCATCACTGGAACATTTACAAATTGATATGGATAGATACAAAGAAAACTTTAATAAATTAGAACTGTCAGAATATATATATGTCATTATCACTTGTTTAACCAGAAAATATTTAACCCTTAGATATTTAAAAGCACATCCCAATCTAACAAATCAAAGAGGATAAAATAATTTACAGATTATTATTAAATAATAAAAATGGTCATATACCAAAACTTTTGTAATGTGGACAAGCACAATGTAAATTTTAGCCTTGAAGGCTTTCATTTATGCTGCTGGTGACCTACCCAAAAACCCCTTCTTTCTTTCTAAGAGAACCCCAAGTTTGTCCATCAATCTAGCCCTTCATGACTGAGACGAAGGTCACCCCATTGCCAGCTGTGGGCATAGATCCTAACAGGCTAATTGAATTAGTTATAGCATTCCTTGCAAACTGCTGTTGAAATAGGGATGCTCCCATGACTTGTGCTGATCTAATCAGATGAAAGAAAAGGATCTGGAAGAGAAGCTTTCTGTCTTCCTCTGAAAATGAACAAGAAAGTATGTAACCTGGCTACTACCTGGCCACCTTGTGACCATGATGTTAACCTGTCTGAAATGGGGCCTGATGTTAAAGAAGACAGAGAAGAGAGATGAAAAGTACCAGAGTCCTTAATAAAACCTTCAAGTACTGATCCATAGCACCTACCCTACCTCTAGACTTACAGGGATAAGAGATTAATATATACTTCTATTGTTAGACTCCTTGGAGTCAGCATTTATACCACTTGTAGTCAAAAAGAACCTAACTGGTACAATTTCAAAAAAAATGAATAAATTGAAAATACAACTAAAAATTAAATAACAAGAAGAATAAAACCACAAGAAAAGGTAATAAAACTAAAAGCAGAAATGCATGAATTAGAAAGCAAACACTGAACCACAAGAGGAACTAAAAAACTGTATAGGTAGTTTCTTTCAAGCCTACTTATTATATTAAGAAATTCAAAAAGGGTTCATTACCAAAAGATACAACAGAATTTAAGATGTATTGATTATGAGGAAATCTATTACAGAAATTTATCATAATAAATTTGAAAATACTCAGGACACAGAAACATTTTGGAAAACAAAATATCCAAATTGAACGAGGAAGAATTTAAAATGCTGAAGAGTAACAAAACATTGAAGATGTTATAAAATTAACTAAATGGTTATTTTTAATAAACCCCCCAGGGTAAATTTGTATCCGTTCTGTGATATTCCATTCTGCAGAACAATGCGAAGGTATTCACGTGACATCTGGACAAGCAGGTTGAGTTACAGGAGAGGGACCTGAGCTTAAGGAGCCCTAACCTTTTCCCATGGGCACTAAGATCCTCTTTCCTATGCTTCCAATGGGGACACGATGTCTATTTTCTAGGGCTGTTTGCCCGACAAACATCCTTGAAAAGACAGTCCTAAAACAAAAGCAGTCAGTGTCTCTGTTCACAGGATGTGCAGAAACCAAAAGATCCATGCAGAATTGTCTCCCAACATTCATAACTCCTCTATACCAGGAACAATTGCATATATAGGTCAATAAAATTTGAACTATAATATTTTCAATAACTGTGGTGCACAGAGAGCTGATAGATATCCTTGTTATACAAAGAATTCTTAGAAATCAGTATCAGAAGCACAAACAATTGAACGAAAAAAACTGGCAAGGGGTATGACGAAGGGAGAACAATTCTCAGAAGAAACAGCAAAAGTGTGAAGCTGGCTCATGCCTGTAATCCCAGCACTTTGGGAGGCCGAGGCGGGTGGATCACGAGGTCAGGAGATCAAGACCATCCTGTGAATGGTGAAACCCCATCTCTACTAAAAATACAAAAAATTAGCCGGGCAAGGTGGCGGGCGCCTGTAGTCCTGGTTACCCGGGAGGCTGAGGCAGGAGAATGGCGTGAACCCGGGAGGCGGAGCTTGCAGTGAGCGGAGATCACGCCCCTGCACTCCAGCCTGGACAACAGAGCAAGACTCTGTCTCAAATAAATAAATAAATAAACAAAGAAACAAATAAATAAATAAAATAAAAAACGTGTAAAGCAACAAATGTTTAAGTACAAAACTTTGCTAGTTTATTCAGAACTCAGAATAGAAACAAAAAATAGCATTTCTCAGCAAGTAACTTGTCTAGCTTAAATTGGACAATATTTCTAAACGTTTCTGAAAATGTGGGAAATAGACATTCTCATATACTGTTGGGGATGTAAACTTTCACAAACTTTTCAAAGAAATATTTAGCTCTGTATCAAGAACTTTAAAAATATTCACACAATGTGACCTAATAATTCCATGTGTAGTAATAAATTCTGAGGAAATAATTACAGATAAAAGACTTTTACATTAAAGGAGACTCAAAGAATTCTTATTAGCAAAACTAAAATCAAAATAGCCTTACTCTCCAATAATAAGAGAATGGTTAATTTTTTTTTTTTAATTTGAAAATATTGTACTTTTATTTTTTTTTTATTTTTTTTTAAATTTATTATTATTATACTTTAAGTTGTAGGGTACATGTGCATAACGTGCAGGTTTGTTACATATGTATACTTGTGCCATGTTGGTCTACTGCACCCATCAACTCGTCATTTACATCAGGTATAACTCCCAATGCAATCCCTCCCCCCTCCCCCCTCCCCATGATAGGCCCCGGTGTGTGATGTTCCCCTTCCTGAGTCCAAGTGATCTCATTGTTCAGTTCCCACCTATGAGTGAGAACATGCGGTGTTTGGTTTTCTGTTCCTGTGATAGTTTGCTAAGAATGATGGTTTCCAGCTGCAACCATGTCCCTACAAAGGACGCAAACTCATCCTTTTTTATGGCTGCATAGTATTCCATGGTGTATATGTGCCACATTTTCTTAATCCAATCTGTCACTGGTGGACATTTGGGTTGATTCCAAGTCTTTGCTATTGTGAATAGTGCTGCAATAAACATACGTGTGCATGTGTCTTTATAGCAGCATAATTTATAATCCTTTGGGTATATACCCAGTAATGGGATGGCTGGGTCATATGGTACATCTAGTTCTAGATCCTTGAGGAATCACCATACTGTTTTCCATAATGGTTGAACTAGTTTACAATCCCACCAACAGTGTAAAAGTGTTCCTATTTCTCCACATCCTCTCCAGCACCTGTTGTTTCCTGACTTTTTAATGATCGCCATTCTAACTGGTGTGAGATGGTATCTCATTGTGGTTTTGATTTGCATTTCTCTGATGGCCAGTGATGATGAGCATTTTTTCATATGTCTGTTGGCTGTATGAATGTCTTCTTTTGAGAAATGTCTGTTCATATCCTTTGCCCACTTTTTGATGGGGTTGTTTGTTTTTTTCTTGTAAATTTGTTTGAGTTCTTTGTAGGTTCTGGATATTAGCCCTTTGTCAGATGAGTAGATTGCAAAAATTTTCTCCCATTCTGTAGGTTGCCTGTTCACTCTGATGGTAGTTTCTTTTGCTGTGCAGAAGCTCTTTAGTTTAATTAGATCCCATTTGTCAATTTTGGCTTTTGCTGCCGTTGCTTTTGGTGTTTTAGACATGAAGTCTTTGCCCATGCCTATGTCCTGAATGGTACTACCTAGGTTTTCCTCTAGGATTTTTATGGTATTAGGTCTAACATTTAAGTCTCTAATCCATCTTGAATTAATTTTCGTATAAGGAGTAAGGAAAGGATCCAGTTTCAGCTTTCTACTTATGGCTAGCCAATTTTCCCAGCACCATTTATTAAATAGGGAATCCTTTCCCCATTTCTTGTTTTTCTCAGGTTTGTCAAAGATCAGATGGCTGTAGATGTGTGGTATTATTTCTGAGGACTCTGTTCTGTTCCATTGGTCTCCAATTTAGATTTCTTACATTTAAATTCTTGAATTTCTTAAATTTAAAAATTTCTTAAATTTTCTTAAGAAGTAATATCATGTAGCTAATTTAAAATATGCTATCAAAGACTTTTATAACATGACGAAAGATGTAATGCTATCTCTATTACATGATCTCAATTATTAAACCATGTTAAAGCCTGGAAGGAATTTAAACTAAATATCAACCATAGTTACTCCGTAGTTTTATGCTTACTGAATTTTTAAATTTTATTCCTTTTTACTTTACTATATTTCTCAAGTTTTCTACACTTTACAACAAAAATATTCAAAACATAAACGAATACCAACTATTTTTTAGTTCCTTCAGGTTTAAAAAGTTATCATTACTTAATTGATAGACTCTGCATAATTCTGAGGAAATAAGTGAAATAAGATAATCAGTTGATCTGTGGATAGACTGTGTTATTTTTAGTACCCAAAGGACTTTCCCATGCTCGGTTTACACTTGTGTTATGGGGAAAAGGGAGGGAAAGAAAACGCAGCATGAAAACAGTGTGAGGCATGTTCAAATCCACTGCTCACAGCAGGGAAAAGCAATTGCTTCCTCCCCTGCTTCCAGTGACCTTGTGGTGAGGATCACAGTGCTGGAAAAAGAATCCAAAATTGGCTTCAGTGTGACTTCCTTCTGTTATTATTATGTTAGCAAATGCCTACTCCAAGGGAACCTCTGAGAAACCTAAAGGCCTTGTACTAACCTGGTCCTCTTGGTCTAGAAAGTCTTCAAATAGACACCTGCTTATTTTATGAGATGGACGGGCTCAGGAGAACAGTCAAGGACCTCCACGACAACCTAACCCCCAAGAATGACTGAATCATTAATTTCTAAGGATATGACCGCACTCTGAAATAATTATCTGTGATTTTAAACCCCTGTGGATTGGGAGAACTCTTCAGTAAACACATATCCCTTCTTTGCAAAGAAAAACAATTTGCATATTATTCTTGCCCAAACACTTGTTTATTACTTCTATCAACATCAATCACGAAAGCTTTCAGTGTAGGTGCTGAGGACAAAGATGAAAATAGGTGACTTTAAATGTTTGTTTATAAAGATGTTTGAAGGGATTAATTTTTATCTGTCTATTCAAATAGGATTAAAGGGATTAACTTGAATAATAAAAGCGCATTATAAATACGTATGTTGTCTCTAATTAATAGGTTCAGATATGAATATAAGATATGTCAAATTATTACAGAATCACCTGTAATTATGTTATTTTTAAATAATGGAAAGGAAACTCATGAGTCATTATTAGCAAAGAGATGACTTTGGAATAAGGCAAGCTCATTCAGCTAATATAATGCTTGCAAGACACATTTCCTATTTATATGTACAGTTAATAACATCTATTATGTAGTCTTAGTCCTAGAAGCCTGTGTTTGTTGAGAGAAATACTTTAAAGCAGAAGCTTAATTACATAGTGCTCAAGTTTCTCTGGCAACATCAAAGCGAGAAAGTCATTTGTGCTTTAATGCACATTTTAAAAGAGAAAAGTTAAGTTTTCAAGTTGAGAGCCCCACAAGTTTGAGACAAGGAGAATGCAGGAGGAATAAAATGTTAGATGAGAATTTATTTTTCCAGTATATGACAACAAAAGCAGTAAGAGGGAAAAACTGTTTTTCTTCTTCTTCATCTTATTATTATTATTATTAATCATAATAAAAAACTATAGCCTTTTGGTATTTGCTCCAAGGTTTTGCTCTCTGTGAATTACTCAGGTACATTAGAATTGGAAATATTCCTTTTCAATTTTGAATACACTGAAAAGGTTCCTTCAGTTCTCTTTACTCACATTTCTCTCCAGACACTACAACAGACACATGTTAAAGAAAATTACTAAAGAAACTTAGTGTCCTATTGCAAGGAGTCTGCAGGTGACAATAGTTTTTGCAAAATGGTTTTAACCTAACTCAGAACTGTGACCCCAAAATTCACAAATGCATATTATAAAAATGTTTATCAATTTGTACATGCGGACAATAGGAAATATAAACCTAGGGTTGTCCAATTTAATATGGAGTTCATAGAACCGAATGGATAGGTTTTTGCATTTCATAAGGCAGATAAATGTTAGATACCATTAAATGTCCCTCATTTAATAAAATAGTTGGAAAGATGCTGACAGCTCTTAAGTGACAGCCAAGCTCCAATCTCCTGCCTCTGGTTCCAGGGGTGTTCTACTTACTAGTATTTTATCAAACAAAGAAACTCAACTAAATTTTGAAAGGAGTAGTATTTATCTTCAGTACTATTTGATAGAACTTATGAGAACCTTGTTCACGGTCAGCATTAAACAAATCCAAGAACAAAATCAAAATTGGTCTTTGGCATCTGTTTCCTCCTCTTTTGTGTCCCTCTTCCCCCTTGTATTGTCCCTTATCTCAAAGAGAACCCCCTCTCTCAAGCCACAGGATTCTCATGCCTCACCCACACCCATCACGTACACTATCATTGCAAAGTAAATTAATTTGCACAATACTGTTAATATTCAATTCATTTTACCTTATTAAAGAGTATTCTCTTTTTGAACTTGGCATCTTGAAGGCACAATATTGTGCCTCAAAGGAATGAATTCTTCCTTTTGTCCTTCCTTCTTTTCTCTCTTTCCTTTCTGTTTTTAACCAGGGAAGAGATCAAATAAATCGAAATAGTCAATTAACTTCTGTTGCATATCAAAAATTTCTATTATAAACACATCATGAGTGCAAAAAAAGCCAGATAACTATTTGCTTCTTAAGTTTAATGTAGAATAATCATCAAGTACCAACAGCATCATCTGTTACTTTAATGCAATTACACTTGTGAGAATATTCTACAAACCACCTATCAATACCCACCTGAAATCTCCAGGATGCTGAAATCACCAGTAACTTTTTCACTATGTCTAAAGCATCATAATGCCAAAAATAAAAAGAGAACAACATTTCAACATTTTGCCTAATTCTTGCACCTCTTCAGTGTGTGGTGATTTATCTATTTCCCCTAAAGTGATGGCACCTCTGCCCTCCCAGGACATGGCTTTTAAAGTCATTGATTAAAACAAAATACTAGATGAGATGGAACATAAATGTCACAGTCATCCTTGTCTAGATTCCTAGTACTGTTTTCATACATGACGCTACACTTGAAGACCCCAAATATACCTCAGTTGTTGGAGCAGAAATCAAAACCTAGATCATCATTTAACTCTATGGCATTTGATTTCGAATTTTACATCTTGGGCTCTCATGGTTGCCTTATTTAAAGCCCTTCTTTTTGCCATCACTTCTTTTGAACTCTGAGAGATGCATCCATCATGGTATGAAATTGGATCTGTAGCTATAGGAAGTGGAATAATAATCAGAAGTATATATATAAGCCGAAAGCCTCTGCATTTCCTCAAATCATCCTCTGTTGTAGGAATACTAAAGTAATGCTAATGCAAGAAAAGATATTCCAGTGTCATTTTAGATTTCAGACACTGCACATTTGTACCCATGATTATGTCAAAATATACACATAGGCATCATTTGAGAGAGAATTTATTATAAAAGAAAATATTTTTTAAAAACCAAAGCTAGCCTGACCTTGCTTTATTTATTTTTTTAAAAATTGTACTTGAGCTGGGGTTGAATAAATTTGTCCAGCTTAACATGAAATTGTATTCATCTGAAAATAAAAAATAAAACTTGTAAACCTATTCATGTGGAGTAAAAAGAAGAGAACATAAAAGAAAAACATAAAACATCTCCCTTCTGGCATAAAAAAAATGCATTTTTTAAATCAAAAGAAACCTACTTTTATATAAAAAATAAAGAATTGAAAGTCTCAGAAGCAAGGACATTCACATTAAATGCTGGGGATATCTACCTAGGGGAAGAAAAGGGAAAAGCATAAAAATGATGATTCTGTAGGTTTGAATTTTCTTATTTTTTTAGGTCTGAGGGTCAGACACATCCAGACATGAATGCAAGAGACAGGAATTAATGAATGTTTATCCTTTCAGGTTTGCATACTCTTGCGAAGTAAATAACTTCTCTTATACCTAGACTTGTATACCTAGAAAAAATAAAATGACTTTTTGGGGGAGATTCATCAAATCATTTACCGTAAACCAAGTAGAGTTCAATTGATTCAAGTTTGGCTTCCTGGACCCCAGGGATCAATAGGACTAAGGTAACATTTCTACTGAGCTTGTTCTTTGCCTTTGAAATGCAGTGTTCTATGAATTCAGCGTTCCCAGTTTCCCTCAACCAAAACTAAAAGAGATAGGCAAAGATTGCTTCTCCTTTGATATTTTCTGTTACTTTTTAAATCTATTGCTTGCCATCATTAACAGATGCTCCTTGGATGAGACTGCTAGAGCTGTGGCGTAAAGCTATATGGGTTAGGGAAGCTCAGAAATAGCTAAATAATTAGCTACAAAAACGCACTAATTTTGAGAAGGGATTTCTAGTTAATTTATTCATCATTTTTCCTTAGAGTATAGTTGGTGAAATATTATAGTAAAGATAAGACTCTTACAAACTCCAAACCTCATTTACTTCTAAATAGTCCTTTAAGGCATATATCTAACATTTAAAAGTTCAGAGTCTGTAAACTCAAAGTTCATTAGACACAATAGAATGGAAACTAAAGGAAAATCCTCAGTCTAATTTTTCCCACATCAGGACCCCTTTAAGCTCAGCTGAACTTCTCCTTCCTTTACAGAAGGGGAAAAAATCCAACACGTAAAAAGATCAGATTGCAGTTTTCAAGTTGCAGCCTAGAAGGAATTTTTAGCCTTTAGTTATAAATTCCAGAAAATAGGAGTTTATAAGGGAAACAGTGACAGAATCTTAATTATGGCAAAGAAAAGGGCAATGCTGCCATAAAAAGGAACTACTCCTGAGATGAAATGCTTCATCTTTGAGTGAGATGTGGCCTAATCAGTTAAAAGGAGAGTGGTGCGATGATTCGGGGCCTCACTTGTAGCAGGCTGTTTGGGTACCCTTCATGAAACTGACTGTCACCTTCACCTTCTTCCTTACAGACTACACCTCACTTCATTCTGGACAGAGTCAGGAAAAACGTCATAAACAACCAATTATGGCAAATTGCTTTTTGATAAAAGCTGTTTTCCAACACATGTATCAGAGAATCAGAGATGGTGGGAAGGACAAGAAGGGCCGTCTGGTTCAAACTCCCTGTCTACAGCAGATAAAAGCTAAATCATCTGACAGAGCGGGAGGTGGCCCAACGTTCACGTTTTCAAGTGAAGGAAAGTTCACATGCTCCCTTAAAAACTCTGCGCTGGCTCTGAAAAACTCTGCGCTGGCTCTGAAGTCAAGAAGTTTGTTATGAGAAGCTCAATTCTTAGTTGCCCCAGTTTTACCCACTTCACCTCACTCTATTCTCTGTCATCATGAAGTGCCTTCTGTAAATATACTTTGACCACTTGGAGAAATTTTTGAAACCCATCCTTAGGTCTCTCTACTTGTCAAATGACTTCAAATTCCTTAATATTTATTGGTACAAACAAAGGTCAGTGTCCTTATTTTTCGTATTAGTTTAGCTTTGTTTTCCCCTGGAATCTTCTTGCCACGTCCACATTTCTCTTCCCATTACAATTCATCACTATAACCCAAACATCTGACACCGTGCCTAGCCCACACTAGGCATCCAGTAATCATTTCTGAGAGAAAGAATAAATGTAAGGGACTACACAGTAGACATTTAAGTACACATTAAACAACAAACCAAATTTAAAAGAAGTATTTTTGCATTCCCAGTAGCCATTTCCCAAGTTTCAGTTTTCTTGATTTAAATTGTATCTAAAATACAATGAATTCACTGTCTTTGTTGGTTTCGAAGTTACATTAATAACATGCAAAACATGCATCTGTCTGGCAGCAGTATTATGACCCAGAGAAACCAAATTTTATACCCAACAAACCAATGTTTTTAGAAAGCATGTAAATTAGCAATGGTCATTGTTTTTCCTATAGGAAAGCAAACCGAACAGATGCAAAACAGTGCATCCATCGGTAGGTATGGTATCTATGGTATCCCATTCTCACATAAATAGAAGTTCTAAAACTCTGAATATTTGCAGTAGGACTCCAAAGGCATGACTGAAATAGTTCTGGCTGCTCAGCTCCAGACACATATTGATCGCAAAATCTTACTAAATAAATCTTGGAAAGACAAAGCCATAACCCACCATGTTTCAAATTCATACCCAGAAAATGAAATAAGAGGAAGTAGGAAAAAGAGAGGCATCCAGGACACCATAGAAATGAAGACTTGCTCCTGTTGGTTATTTCCCCATTTCTTTCCCTCAGATAAAAGGAGATAACTCCTACACTTGTGATAGCTTGCAAAGGAAAGCTTCCATCTGAGCCCACGGAAAGCTTTCTAACCAAGCACCAAAACTGAGCAACTCTCTCAGAGTTTCTCCAGAAAAAAATAAATAAATAAATAAGTAAAAAAATCTGCTAGTGCTCTCCCTAGGAACAGGTATCTTCAGGCTAGCAATCGGGAAAACAAAAAGATATAAAGGTCACCTACAGTGTATCACCTATGGGTGCAACTCAGAAATGAAATACACTGCATTCCCTTCGTATCTGAATCTGAGGAACTGAATAATTCTGGAAAGAAAAACACCACAAGGGTAATCTTGAGTTAGTTGACTACATGACTGCACACATCGACATGGCATTTTGCCTGATTTTACAGTTAGGAGCATTTGTTTTTATGTTCATGTCTCTCATATAGGATTTTACTTGGATATACTTTTATGTGATAGCTTTTAAATTTCCATTTGCATACTTTTTTGGAAACAGTGAAAGAAAGGGTAGTTTATTTTCAATTCTAGCCAGGCACCAACACTTGGAAGAAAAGAGAGAAGAAGGGAAGGAAAAAGAAAGGAAGGAAGGGAGGGATAGAGAAAAGAAGGGAAGAAGGAAGTAAGAAAGGGAGGGAGGGAGGAAGCTTTTAATTTTTAACAAAATGTCAGAGACAAACTATAAGTAGTCTGCTTGATTCTTTTATAGGGTAAAATGATTCTGACTGGAACAAATTAACAGATGTTTGACATATTCAAATGCAGACAGATGAACAAAATTCAGACTTTCCATAATTGTTGTAAGCTAAAAGCGAGGATAAAATATGCCCAACTATTACTAAGGTAATCAACTTTCCGAGTTAGGTATAAAGATAGAGACAGACATGGAAACACACACACATATACATATATATGTATATACATAGAGATATCCATCTGTGTTTATGTATGAAATGTTTTCAGCAGGTGTACATTAAACAAGGCTTGCACCCGAAATACTGGATTCATCTCTGATCATAAAAATTTCCAATTTCGTGGGTTTTTTTATATGCTTTGTACATTAAACTTAAGATTTCCTGTGATAGACTTATTGTGCTAAATAATACTGTATTTCAAAGTACAGCATGAAATCTTTCCATTTTGACCCAAAAGATATCAGCATTATATGGCCATTGATAAGAATAGAGGCTTTGTGAAAGAGAACCTCAATGATTATTCTTTTTTTTTTTTTTTACAAGAATATCAATGAGCATTTGGAGACAGCAGCTAGGGTCACAAATAATACTATGCTAGAGCAGCTATGTGGTTTAACTGAAAACATACATAGTACTAAAAGCCTTGCTTTAAATAAAAATGTGAAGCATTAACCACATATCTGACTTGATTAGAGCAATGATAGAATCCTCAGGATCAAACATGAAATCTGAGTGGGGCGTTGATAACATCATGTCCAGAAGCTTGAACCTGGATGAGATTTTGTAGACCAACCACCTGCCATTCATGCTCCCCAACACCACTGTTCAAACTTGCTCGAAAGACTCTCAGAGGCTTTAATCCTCAAAATCTTGAAAAGCAATCAGTGTGCCACAGGCATTAAAGCTGTAAACTTCTTTTAACCTTTCCATTAAATACCAGGAACCTTAGTCTGACTCTGGCAGGTGACCTGGGTGAAGATTTTCCTGTTCATTTGATGCACACACATTTTTGCGTTCCACTGCTCGTGCTTGTTCGCTGTTGGTAAATGCCAAACGCATCTGGGGAGAAGAGTTTTGAAAACAATTAGACAGCCTGAAAAGCCCCAACAATAAAACAGAACTCTTTACATTGCAAAGCCAAACAAATGACTTGGGCAAGTATAATTGAATAAATCCTGGGCTTCAGTGCAGATGGCTGTTTTTACTGTCTGTCTATGTCAGGATCTGCTGAAGGTTCTTTAGTTCGTGTGTGTGTGCACGTGTGCGTGCGTGTGTGTGTGTGTGTAGAAGGCTTTTTTATATGAGATTTGGCATATTGTATGTGGCAGGCTGTTGAAAAATGAATAAAGACAGGGGAAAAAAGGCAATGCACATCCCATTGGTAATGAAGGAAAGCAGGTTGCTGACTGCCCATGTGCCAGTTCTCCAGGTTTGCCCAGGGGCTCCCAAGATCATTTCTTTGCCCCCAGATTTTCATGTTGAATTACCGCTCACAGTTTCTAAATGAACATGCCTCTTATTTTATTTAAGACACAGTGGGTACTTGTATTTGACTTCCTGCTAGGCAATACAATATTTAGCGTTTGCTGCATACACAAATGGCAAAAGATAAAAAAGTGGCCTTATAAGCATAATTTCAAATTTGTTTTGTTTTTTTCAAAGAGATATCTTTGCTCCAAGCTTTCAAGAGGCAGACATCAAGTGAAAAGCATTTGTTTTGTGCTGGTTTTGCCTGAGAAACTCTGACCAGCGAAGTCTATGAGGATTCATCAGGAGCTTTAGGCTATGGCCTCATGGCTTTGGCCTGAGGCAAAGCTGGGGGCTAAGGCCTTTTCATGTGGGGGGTAAAGAATAAAGAAGGAACACATCATGTCTCGACTCTTACTGCTGTTCTAACTGGTACCCAGAAGCCTCTCCTTCGAAAACGTGGCTCCTTGTTACTGTGCTGCTGTTAAAATAGAAACGAGCAGCATCATAACTTATTTGTGACCTACTTAGAAAAAATTCAAATTAGTCTACAATGGTCAAAAGGAATACACATTGAAAAGAACAAAAATGCTTTCCCTCAAAACGATAGCTCAAAGGAGTAGAGAATGGGATAAAGAAAAATGTTTTTCTCTGAATATGTGAATGTCACACTTGGCATTGACCACCTATCTTTTTATGTGATGGTCTTTTTTTCTACCATTCATTTTAAACGTTTGGTCAAGAGGCAAGGCTTTGTATGATCATTTTTTGAATAAAAAATTGTCATATCTAGATAATAACATCCTATATATTTTTTAAATTTCTTTTGTTCCAACAAGAACTGCAAAAATAATCTGCAAGGCTGCTTATTTGTTAAGTGCTTCTTAACTCATCTCTGACCCAAAGAATGCTCTTGTCAAAATCCAGGCCTATCAATAATTAATGATGTTTTTAACTTTTGATCTCCAGCCACAACTTCTTTTATTTTATTTTTTTAGGGCCCAATTATGATTGTAACCACCTGCAAAACAGAGGGAGGGGACACCTGACAAATTTTCAGAAAACGCTGTGACCTATGAAAGCAGTAACAGCATTCCTGGAATGTTTTTGTCTTCTTGTGTTTTTGCCCCTTTCTGACCGTCTTTGCCCCCATCCCCCAGGAGAAGAGTGGCTTTAATAAAAACGGGGTGAGAGAATGAAAGCATTTAACACAATAACCACTCTAATAGGATATTTTCAAGAAACTATGTGCTTCATTTTAAAGCCCACTCTTTGGGGAGGGAAAGATAAATTCCTAGAAAGCAATTGCTGAGAAATAGCCCATTGCCACTGTAAATATACTCGGCCAAAGATAGTGAGGGTGGGTTAGGAAGCCCTCTCTCGGCAAGCCTGAATCTGAATCTTAAGACGCATGGTATCCCATACAACTTTATTATTTAAAATGTTCTTTTCTAGTAAGAAAACTTCAGGTGTTCTGTGTGATTATCTTAAGTGCTTCTAGATTTGTGGCAAATTAAGTATATAAACCTTAAATAGTGCAGTTGTCTAAAACAGCAGTACTTATCCTTTTTGGCACCAGGGACAGGTTTCGTAGAAGACCATTTTTCCATGGACTGAGTGGAGAGGGGTGCAGGGATTGTTCTCAGATGAAACTGTTCCTTGTTCCACCTCAGATCATGAGGCATCAGTTAGGAATCTCATAAGGAGTGTGCAATGTAGATCCCTCACATGCGCAGTTCACAATCGGGTTCGTGCTCCTATGAGAATCTAATGCCGCCGCTGATCTGACAGGAAGCAGAGCTCAGATGGGTAATGCTCATTCACCTCCTGCTGTGTGACCCAACTCCTAACAGGCCATGAACCCGTACTGGTCAGCGGCCCGGGTGTTGGGGACCCCTGCTTTACAACAATCACCTCCAGCAGGCAGGGAGATAATAAAATAAAAAAGGGTGAAGGTAGAGGCGCAGTAGTGACCTGTTAACTATAGATTCAAACCTGAGGAGGCTACTGCTTCAAATGCTGCCAAGATGGAACAATTAATATGTTTAATCTTAGGATTTTAGGTCTATAGCTCTAAATACTACAGGCAAGTTTGGCTAATTTTTAGTCTGCACACATATTCAGCTCAAATGCAATAAGGCCACTTTACCATTAGCAATTCCCCATGTTAAAAACAGTACTCTCGGCATGCCAGTCATGGAATTGGGGGAGTCGTTTACATGTATCACTAAAGTAATTAATAAACATTCTTCTGAGAGGTTTTTTTAATAATTCAAACATTGGTATAGAGTTATGAAGTAGGATAGGTAGTAGGGTTGGAACTGAAGAGAAGACTGCGTTTAGGATCCTCCAATCATCTGTAATTTTTCCAAAAATTTACTTGTAAAAATTGCCAAAAATACAGAAAAGTTGAAAGAACTATATACTGTTCACCCAATTCATTGCCAGGATTCTACAATTAACACTTTGCTATTTTTGATGTATTACATATCTACCCATTCATCTATCCTTCTATTTATGTATCAGTCTCTCATATGTATTGATGTAATTGAGTTAGTTGCAGACATTAGTATATATCACCCCTAAACACTTAAGCATGCATATCATTAGCAGAGTTTAATATAAGTTTCTTCTTTATTTCTAGGTAAAATCTACCTACTGTCAATTGCACAAATCTTAAATGTGTCATTCTATCGGTTTTGAAAATTTATATATCTGGATAATCCAAACTGCTGTCAAGATATAGAAAATTAATATCACTCTAGAAACTTCTCTCAGGTTCCTTCCCAATCTCCACTGCCAGCACCTCCAGAGGCAATAACTATGCTAATTGTTTTCATCACACATTTGTTTCGCCCATTCTAAAAATGGACATAGATGAATTACTCAATAGGTTCTCTTTGTATAAAACTTCCTTTACACAGCATAATGTTTTCAAAGATTTACCCATGTTAGCACTTACATCAGTTGTCTGCTCCTTACATTGTTGATTAGTATCCCAATTGTTTGAATATGCCACCATTTTGTTTCTATCCTCTTGATGAATACTGGACTGTTTCCACTTTTTTTTTTTTTTTGGCTATTATGAATAAAACTTTAATAAACTTTGTTATAAAAACTTATTTATGTATACTTTAATATTTCTTAGATTGATTACCAGTAGTGGAGTTTCTGGGTCACAGGGTAAATATATGTACAGTTTTATAATAAGCTCCTAGGAGTTTTCCCAAAGTGCTGTACCATTTTAAACTCCCACCACCAAGTGTATGATGGGATCTCTAATCATTCCTTTATTAAGATTTCCAACCATTCCTGTGGGGGGAATATAATGAGATTTCATGGTGACTTTTATTTGTACTTTCCTGATGTCTAATGATATTGAGCTCTTTTTCATGTGCTTATTGTTCCTTTGAGGAGGGTCTATTCTAATCTTGTGCCTGTTTTTAACCAGGTTGTTTGCATTTTTATTATTGAGTTGTAGGAGTTCTGTATATATTCTGAACAGAAATTCTTCATCAGAAATATGTTTTGTAAATATTTTTCCCCAGTCTTCGACTTACCTATTTGTTTTCTCAATGATGACTTTTGATGAGTAGAAGATTTTAATTTTGATGAAGTCTAAATAAGTTGTTTATTATCACTGCTTTTTGTGCCTGAAGATATTTGCCTATCGGCAAGATGCAAAGTTTTTCATTTAATGTTTTTTGTTTGTTTGTTTGTTTGTATGTTTGTTTGTGAGACAGAGTCTTGCTCTGTTGCCCAGGCTGGAGTGCAGTGGCATGATCTTGGCTCACTGTAACCTCCACCTCCCAGGTTCAAGTGATTCTCCTGCCTCAGCCTCCTGAGTAGCTGGGATTACAGGCACATGCCACCACACCCAGCTAATTTTTGTGTTTTTAGTAGAGATGGGGTTTCACCATGTTGGCCAGTGGGTCTCAAACTCCCAACCTCAAGTGATCCTCCCACCTCGACCTCCCAAAAGTGCTGGGATTATAGGCTTGAGCCACCGCACCCAGCCTAATTTAATGTTTTGTTTTGTTTTGTTTTTCTTAAGAAACTTTATTCTTTGAGCTTTTATGCCTAGGTCAGTGATCCAAATGATTAATTATTGTGTGTGATGAGAAATAAGGACAGAAGTTAGTGTCTCTATCTCTCTCTCCAAAACCATTTGTTGAAAAGGCAATCATTTCCCTACGTACTGTCTTAGCCCCTTTGTAAAAATCAGTTGACCAGCTGATCATAGATATGTGAATTTTTTCCTGGACTTCATATTTTGTTTCACTGATATGAATGAATATATATATATATATAGAGAGAGAGAGAGAGAGAGAGCGAGAGAAAGAGAGAGAGAGGTGGAAAATATATATATCTATATAACATATGTGTATATATCCATATATATATATCCTTTAACACCACACTGTCTTGATAACTATAACTTTATAGGGTATTCTTGAAATTAGATAGTGTAAATCTTCCAACTTGCTCTTTTTAAAAATGGCTTTGTTTATTATAAGCTTTTTAGTTGAATTATCATACATTTTAGAATTAGCTGGCCAATTTCCATAGGAATTTTGATTGAAATTGTTTTGAAAATATAGGTCAATTTGGAAAGAATTGATATCTTAACAATAGTAAATCTTCCAATCCATGAATATAGTATTTCTTTACATTTATTTAGGCCTTTTATTTATCTTAGCAATGATGTATAATTTTCAATGAAGAGGATATGCACATTTTGCTAAATTATTTCTGAGTATTTTATGTTTTGTCTGCACTATCTTAATGGAAACTTTTTTAAAATTTCACCTTCTGATTGCTGCTAGTACATGAAAATACTCATGATAATTGTATGTTGACATTGTGTCCTATAATCTTGCTACATTTACTTTTAGTTCTAACACTTGTTTTGTACATACCTCGAATTTTTCTTAAGTAAATAATGAGGGCATCTGTAAATGCGTATATTTTTTACCTTTTTTCAAATAATTATGTCCTTTATTTTCTTTTCTTGTCATGTCACACTAGCAAGAACTTCATAGAGTGTTCAATGGGAATGTTGAGGGTGAAAATATTTATTTTGTTTCTAAACTTAGGTTTAAGCTATTTGGTTTAATGGTCTATAAATATAAGTAGGTCAAGGGAGTGGCTAGTGTTCATTATCTATGAACTTGCTGATTTTTTACCAGTTATTCTATCAATTGTTGAGAGAGGAGCATTAAAATCTTCAACAATTATTGTGGAATTATCTGTATCTTCCTTTAATTCTGTAAATTTTTGCTCACTGTTTTTTGAAACTCTCTTATTAGACACACACACACTTATAATTATTATATATTTCTATGAATTGACTTTTTATCACTATGAAATATTTGTTCTTATTTCTGGCCTGATAGCTTTTGATATGTTAACTTGATTAGGCTTAGCTACAGTCATAGGACTTCTCTTTCCAGCAGATTTCCAGCTGGAAGTGTGGACTACAAGGATATTTCTTGGCTAGAATTGGAGACTAGCAGGGAGGAAAAATACATTTTAAAGCATATACATATCTTCGACTTTTTCAATCAAACACCGATGTAGGTGCTACTGTGAAGGGATTTTGCAGATGGAATTAAAGCGTCTACTTAGCTAATCTTAAATTAATCAAAATGAAAAGTATTCATTTGAGGTGGACCTGACTTAATCAGTTGGAGGGCCTTTAACGGAGAGCTTAGGTCTTCCCTAAGGGGGAAATTTCAAACAGCCACTCGATCTGCCATTATTATTGCTTCCCCTGGATATTTTCTTCTAGTTTAGCTATGGACAACAAGCCTTATTCCATGCTGGTAAGATTTGAACTTGTTCATGATCTTCCCCTCCTGACTGCCACCTCTACAGACTTTACGTTTGATTAACATGCTCCCAAAATTGAATAAGCCAATTTCTTATAATAAATATAAACATAAATATAATTATATAAATAAATACACACATATACAGGTCCTACTGGTAATACTCTTTTCTTGAATTCTACTTTAGCATTTTTAACCTATCTGCACCACTATATTAAAAAATTTTCTATTATAAATAACATATAGTCTCCTTTTTATTTGGAGCATTGAGTCCATTTATATTAAATATAAATATTGATAGTAGATTTTTGTATATATCATTTTACCATTTGTTTCACTTTTTTGTTGTTCCTCTGTTTATTCTTCTTGAGTTTTGTTTCTCTATCACAAGCATATTTTCCTTTGTGTGCTTGAGCATGGCTCTCATAGCTACTTCAAAATCTTTTTTGCTAGTTTCAACACCCAGGTAATCTGTGTCAGTCTTTACTGTTTGTCTGTTCTCTTGAGTATAGGTCATGTTTCCTGCTTTTTTATGTATAGCAGTGTGGGATTTTGCATAATATCTTGTAGAGACTCTGGATTCTGTGATATTCCTCTAAAGATTGCTGAATATTTTGTTCGTTTTAGTTGGTAGTTAACTTCTCTGAATTCAAAGTCTAAATGTTATTGTCCCTGTGGTGGGCAACAGCTGAGATTTCTGTTCTGTTATTTTAGTCTTAGCTGGGCTCCTTAGAACCTGCCTACGCATTCACAGTTTAAGGGGTTAGCCAGAAATTTGGGCAAAGTTTACACAGAGTGTTCAGTTCTCCACCTCTTTGTTTCCTTCATTGTCAAGATTACTTCCCTCACTTCACACCTACTATGCTATCTCTGGACCCTGTCCTCTAGGACTTTAAGTCTATAAAACTACAGCATTCTGAGTCTTAGCCAGCATGCTGTTTCTCTGATTGGAACCATCCACCCAGCAAACAGTGGTAAAATAAGAAATATTTAATGTTATTTCCTTCTTTTAGAAGTCCACTTTTCTGCCATTCTACCTACATTTGGTTGCTCTCTAGTATCCTTAAGTAGTTTTTTTTCTTTCTTTCTTTTTTTAAATATCTTCTTCAGCCTTTAACATTATTCTCTGCAGGATGTATTTCACCATCCCTTGTTGATTATTCTTAATTCTGCCCATGCCTTTGTAAATCCTTCTATCTTTAAACATTCGATATAATTCTTCACCTACCATATTTAAGTGTGCCTTGAGATATATACCAACTTTATACTTTTGCATATGCTGTATCTTTTACTAAAATGCTTCTCCCCTGAAACTTACAAGACTAGTTCCATTTTATCTTTCAGTTTCCACCTAAATATCTCTTCCTTGGAGGTGACCACTCTCTTGAGTAGGTTCAACTCCTATCACACTTTACCACATCCTCACTTCTCTGCCTCAGCATTTTGTTTAATTCCTTTGCAACTCATCAGAATTTTTTTTTTTTTTTTTAAACAGGATCTTGCTCTGTCACCCAGGCTGAAGTGCAGAGCACCATCCCAGCTCATTGCAACCTCCACCTCCTGGGCTCAAGTGATCCTCCCACCTTGGCCACCCTAGTAGCTAGGACTACAGAATCTTGCCACCACGCCTGGCTAATCTGGGGGGCTTATTTGCGGGGGTGGGTTTGTTTGTTTGTTTTTTGTTGTTGTTTGAGATAAGGTTTTGTCATGTTGCCCAGGCTTGTCTTGGACTCCTAGGCTGAAGCAACCTGCCTGCAGCAGCCTCCCAACGTACTGGGATTACAGGCATGAGGCACCATGCCCGACCAGACTTGCTTATTTACTTATCTGTTTACCTGTTTGTTATCAGTCTTATTACCTAGATGGTGGATTTCATGAGTGCATGAATTATGTCTGTTTCATTCAACACTATATAAGTGGTGAGTATCAGAATGTTTAGCACATACAAGCTAATCAATAAGTATTCATTCATTTATTGCAAGGTATTGTCAGTACCTTGCATGAGAATTTTGGAAGATTTCATGCTGTTAGGTTTCATTGAATTGCTATAGTATTAACTAAAGTCATCACTTTCAACAATGTAGAAGGTAGAAAAATATATAGCAATTATCTTACTTCAAGGGACAACAGATTAATAAGGGAGATAGAATACATTATGTAATAAAGGATACAAAATCCTTTCAAAAATCTTCAGATCATAAAAAATGCAGCCCTGTAAAGTAAAAGGTTACTGTATGGTACCACTAAACAAAAAAATCCAGCAAGTGAATAACTTTTAAAAATAAAGGTAGGTTAAAAATCTATATACACTAACTAGTTATTTTTTTCCTACCTTGCAGTTTATTTGCCCATATTTAGAAAGAATAATTTTTCCTAAGTGATTTTGAGTGTTTAGAAAAATGCTTAGAATTCCTTAGGGAATTTAGGAAGAGACTAGGATGCCTTTTGAAGCTGTTATTATGCCCTCAAAAAGAAACTGAGACTGCACTTCTAATCTCAGGCCTTTGAAGAGAAGCTGCCCTTTTCAAGACCTCCCCTCTGGACTTTAATCATCTCCTAATAGGTCTTCTTACCTCTAGTTTTTCTTTTTCAAATTGTACTAATTATGCACTCCACTGCTTAATTCTTAAAATGTGAATATTTTTACGATATTTTCCTGTGAAAGATTCTGTAATTGTTTCTACTGTGTCTCAGATCAATTCTGATATCCAAAAATATTCACAAGGTATTTAGTCTTCAACCAACTGATAAAACCAGCTTCATCACTACTCCATCATGTCCAAGATCAAATAAGTCAGTCATCTGCCATGCACTGTGTGCATTCTACACATTGCTGCCATTGTCCTTCTTAACACAGCATTCCATCACATTCTACCATACCCTTCTCTGTTAGAATGTCCTTTCCTTTTTTCTTTTCTTTTCAGCTTACTGAATTCTTATAATTCTTTCCAGATCATAGCTCTCATAATTCATGAAGTCTTTTTTCAATTACTAAAAATACAATGATCTTCAGATTAGTTCAGTTTCTTGTAATAATTGTCAATAAATTTGTACTGAGTGCCTATCATAAGCTGGGGCCTGGATATACAAACAGGTGGAATATTCAGTACCCAAACTCAAAGTTTCATGTTCATCTAACAAAATAAATAATAATGCAGAGGCAAAAAAGGGCCTCATAGTTTACTACCCAACTATGCAATTCCTTAAAATCTGTCTTTAAATTATTCTCAAGTATTTTCATATTATCTTTCTTCCCAAATTAACAAACTCTCAAAAGGTTAGATTTCATATCATTTTTATTTTATATATCTATCTTAAAGTTTGTTGAATTAAATAACAGCTGATGCTTACTGAGTGTTTACTATGTGATGGGTGCTATTTTTAATACTATAAACATATTAACTCATTTAATCTCCAGAAAAACCCTATGAAAAAGGGTATTGTTACCATTTGATAGATAGGAAGATGGAGGCAAAGTAAGATTAAGCAACTTGCTCAGGATCACATAGCTAAATTAGTGACAGAGCTACAATTTGGACCTAGGTATTCTACCTCTAGATGCTGTACTTTTTAATGTGGTGCCTTACTGCTATGTAGACTCCATGTCTATAGCACACATGCATCAAACCATACTGCTAAAATAAAGAAGGTTCTACTATGAAAGCAGAAGATCCACCTGGGGACAACAGGGAAGCTGTCGAAACCTTAGAGAAGCAGAGGTGAACTTGAAGTTCAGGAGTTCTCCAGCCCCAGTCAAGTATTCTAAGGTTTGGAAATCATGTGATTGCCACCTTCCTTACCACTGCTTTTTCTATATTGCTGCAGGGAGTTCTAATATGTCATGGTCATGTTCCTAGAGTTTTCCTCTCAAGAAGAAGCCTAGCAAGGAAACCCATTCCATTGACTATGCTAATCAACATAGGCCATCTCCTCCTTTTTCCTTGCTAAATGAACCCTGATTCTGTTTAGAAAAGCAACGTTCTCAGATAAAAGACAGTAAGATTTCCTAGGTTTTTGAGAAAAAAATGGATAGCTATGAGTCATGGATACAACCAACAAGATATAAACAGAAGTATGTTGGATATATATGTTGGGTATATATTATACTCTAGAAAAAGACATTGCCTTCCATTTTTGCCTACAAAACAAAAATAGACTGATTCAGGTAGTGCAGGCATTTTGGCCCTCTGCTCTTCACTTTCTGCCTGCCTGGAAAGGCAGACATAGTGCACATTGGTACAGCAGCCAACCTCCAACCAAGATGCCGGATATCACACATCCAGATCAATGAAATGGGAGGGAGGAAAAAAAAAAAAAAAAAAAAAAAACCTGGCTCCTTGAGTTCTCCAGTCTCCCTGTTAAGTATGTAAAATTAATCCCTAATTTGACTAAGCCACTGAGTTTAGGATCCTGTTTACATGCAGCTTAATGCAATCCTAAATGATAACACTTATTATCAGAAATTGATTCATAGGAATGAGTTCATTCAATTTTTGAGAAAAAGGTGTTAATAAAACCCTCTACTCAATCACTGTGTGTGGACTTTTGTATATGTTTGGAAAAAAACAATAAAACTTCCACTTGATTTTTTTTTCAAGAGGAATAAGTATTTTGTTACCATTATCATCAGGGTAAAATAAAATGAAAGACAATTAAATAGAGCCTTTCACCACATCTGAGCCAGTATTTTGAAGCTCAATACACTTTTACTTCAGGAAGGAAAGTTCACATCAGTAATAAGGTGATTCATCTTTCCTTAATCAATGAACAATTAATCTTCATTAGTATACTCAGATCAGTTGAAATGTGCAATGTGATGCTGGATCTTAGCAAGGAAGCCTCAAATACAATGGAAGTCATTAAAATTACATTACATTTGGCATTCTTGATGAGGCCAAGCTGGCACCAATTCCACAGTAATCATAAGCACTGAGGCTCATGGCTGAGTCATTCAGAGACTATGGACAAATATGTTCGTTTAAGTATCATCACCTGCTCCCAAGGCCAAAGTATAAACTTCCGGTGACTCTAAGGGTCTAAGGGTGGTTCCCTTAGTGATCCTTACACAGGTCACATTTTTGCTTCACTCACCTTTGTTCATACTTTGGGGCCCAGAACCACTGGGTTCTGATCCCATTAACTCTAAGGTACCTTGCTCATATCTTTCCAGCTTGTAGAGCTATCCCTATTAGTCCAGTTATTTTCTGTCTGTCACTTAGGGGCACCATTAGGTCATTATTAGCATTATCATCACTGTTCTTACATATTGAATGCTTAGTATATATAAGGCTATCTCATAGGACATGCATCTTTGTCATTTCAACCGTAAGTTGATCATCTTATTTTCACCTTACAGATATGAAAACTCAAATTCTCATTAAAAAGTTTGCCCGAAATCAGGCTTCTCTGCTTCCAAAATGACACACTGGTATTTCAGTCAGTTATAAGTTACATTCTCTTTTGTTGTTTTTGCCTCTTTCTAGCATACAATGCTGTCAGCTCCCTGAGGGCAGTGATCATGCCATATATTTCTAGATATCTTTAGACTTCAACACATATGGAACACAATAGGATCGGTAAAGCCTTGATAAGTGCAGTGGGTTTTGACTCTAGTCCAATCCTACTAATTCTTGGTGTCTCATATCAACTTATTTGATACAAGAATTATCTGTAAACCCAGAAGTAATTTTCAAGACCGCATGGTTGGATTTGGTAGATAGCAAGCTCTTATAGACTGTTTATCCTTCTAATCATACACAGAAATAGAAGAGAAGCCAGAGTAGGGCCTTGAAAAGACCAAGTCGACTCATCAAATATATGTCTCTATCAGTCTTGTGAAATAGACAGTCTTTTTTTTTTTAAGACTTCAATTTAATTAGGATTCCTTCTTCCATTGAGATAACATCTTCAACTAGTTTAGTCCTTTCTTGTACTTTCTTGCATCCTGAGAGGTAGTAATGGTTTTCATTTTACTTTCTGGTCTTACAACACGTTAAACAGCTAGTGTCAGTTTTACTTTCCCTGACCAGGGCCTGCAGCAGTAGGAGTAGGGGAAGGTCAGGGAACTGGCTTGCAGTCATCTGCAATGCTTCTCACCCTCACTCTCCACAGCTTCATGCCTTCTTTCTTGTTGTCTTGATCCATCCTTTTACTCTCAAAGATTGTATGATCTGTGGCTAGAATTCTAAAATAATTTCACATTTTATAGATGTATTTCATTAGAGACATTTATGAAATATCAAGTCTCTCCTTAAAATGCAGTTCAACAGCTTTTTACTTTATATGTCTTTGGTGTACCTCTGTTTTGTTTGCTATGAAAAATAGCTGGAAAAAAAAAGAAAAAAAAAGAAAAATAGCTGGAAACGAAAGTTGGTTTTATTTTTCTTCTTAATTACAGTTATTAATGAAGACTATAAGGTTTTAAAAAATAAATACGCTAAGGCCAATAAATAAAGATTGCAGATTTTTTAGCATCAATGTGTTCAACATTGAATTTCAACAGAGTAACACAAGTCCTACGATTACAGTCAATAAATGACCCATATACAAATCGGCATGTCATGAATTTTTTGGAGGGCTGAGTCTCTTGATTGGGGATGCATTTGGCAGAGCCAAAGACATGAAAAGTCAAGGACTGTACATGACCCTTCAAATTTTACTAACATTTTATCTAATGTGGTCACCTAATTCCAACTGGTTCTAAGCTTTTCCCATCTGAGTTTACTTCCAAGAAAGAATGTTTTCATTGGGATAATCTGGGGATATTTTTATCCAGGCATTCTTTACACCAGGAGGATTTTTGTTTTCTTTTTGAATAAAAATAAAGTAGCCAGTTCCATTTTTCTTATGTATTAATTTTTAAAATAATTTGTGGTTGGGAGCGTGGCTCACACCTGTAATCTCAGCACTTTGGGAGGCCAAGGTGGGCAGATCACCTGAGGTCAGGAGATTGAGACCAGTCAGGCCAACATGGTGAAACCCTGTCTTTACTAAAAATGCAAAAATTAGCCAGGCATGGTGCCACGTGCCTGTAGTCCCAGCTATTTAAGAGGCTGAGGCAGGAGAATCACTTAAACCCAGGAGGCGGAGGTTTCAGTGAGCCGAGATCATGCCACTGCAATCCAGCCTGGGTGACAGAATGAGACTCCATCTCAAGAAAATAAAATAAAATAATAAAATAAAATAAAAATTTCGCTAGCAAAGAATAAAATATGGCACACAAAAGTGCATCATTTTATTAATTTATTTATTTTAAGAGAAAAGAGACAAATACATTCTCACTTACCTGTATAAAAATAAACCTCTGATATCCAAATTATTGCCCCTACTTAATTAATCAGTATTAATTTTAATATACAACTCTATATTTAATACTTGTGTAATTTATAACATTTTAATATTCTGTTACATAAAATAAAAACTGAGAAATTATATATTACTAATAAGCTACTTCATCTAAATAATTATTCTGTTCACTGATATCTAAAACTGAGAACATGGGTTTTTGATTTAGAAATCTTAGGTCCAAATTTTCAAGTTTTATGTATTTAAATCATTTAATCTCCCTGAGTCTCAGTTTAACTATCTGTAAAATGGGGACAGTAATATCTACACCAAAAAAATTATCCTGGATGTCCAATAAGATTAGATAACATGCTGAGAGGTAGTCCAGGACGGTAAAGAGTATGGAACCTGAGCCAACTTACTTCACTTCTTTGTTTGTCAGTCTCTTTGTCTGTACAATGAAAATGATGGTTATGGGGTCAGGTGTTAATATATGGAAAGTGTTTAAAATAATGTGAATTTCAGTAAGTCTGCTTAAGTATGGGTGTTATTATTATTTCATGTGAAAGTACTTAGCATACACCCTGGAACATAGTTCTACTTTCCTCTTGTCTTGTTATTAACAGATTGGTTTCTCATTTAACTATTATCACTTGACAATGGCGGCTACAGAATTTCTTTATGGGGTGTGGAGTGGGAGTGGGAGAAACCTGGTAGAAAAAAAGAGCTGGTAGATAAAAAGAATTTTGTCTTGAGACTATGTTTGCACACTTGTTTAAATAGGATCAAGAAAATGTTATTTCTCAGAGGAAACTATTGAGAAAGGTAACTGCAGAGGGTAACCTACTCAACACTCCAGATCATGCAAATATTTCCAAGTAGCACAATAGTGATCAAAATAATGAATTCTCAGTTAAACAATCCAGTATTTTCCATATTTTTCCATTGCTTAGCACAAAACAATAATGGGAACTTAAAATACGTGAATTGATTGGTGTTTGGTCCATTAAGTGATCCACAGAAATTCATTCTACCCAAGACATTCTTCCTAAGACACATGTAAAAATGGCACCCTCTTCATTTATTATTGATGTCAAGATTAAAAGAATTACAATCCATATAAAAAATTGTATCCCAATCTAAAATATCATGATTTGCTTTTGTATATGGGGTTAATATGTTAGGTAACAAACTTTGATATCCTGAAAATGAATTCGTAAAAGTCAATGCCATATTTCTTTTATGTATAACACATAAACACAACACACGCAAAGCAACACACACACACACACACACATTTTCTACACAGCAAATGTCTATGATAAGATCAACCCAGCAGCAATGAGCACCCCAATATTCAGATTTTCCCTCCCATGACCATTTTCTACAAGAAGGAAAAAGTAATATTTTAAGTGGTTGCTAATTCCAGATGTGAGACAAGAAATATATAAGATTATCCTGGCACAAGCAAGAAAGCTATCAAGGATACTCAGCAACCAACTTGAATAAACCCTTTTTAATCCAAGATAGAACAACTGAGCATCAATAAAGATATGTCTGCAATGCACTGTAAAACATTAAGTATGTTTAAATCCAGGCACCTTTGATAATTCTTAGACAAAAATGAGTCATCTCTGGAAGATGCTAGGGTTCCACCTCTTCATTTAAACAATTGATAAACTAGGGAGGAAATAAACAATTGATTCTGTCTTTCCTACATGAACTATACCACCGAGTAACCACATATGAGATAAGGGGAAAATTTACTTTTTTGATGTTTTAGGGTAGCAAATTAAGACAAAATAATCAATTGAGGTAAAGTAGAAGTATAGAGATAAAACAATAATATAAGTATATAATTGTTTACACTAAAAGGTGGGTTCACGACATTACATTATTATGCTCTTCAGTATCTTTTATATATGTTGATATTGTCATCATATGCAGTTAAAGAGAAATAATATTATCCTGGTGACAAGTAGCTTGGTAGTAAGTCTTTAAGAAATGTAGCATGAATTCTCTAAATGTATTCTTTTTCAGGATTCTATTGATGATTATTTTTTGTTTCCGTATATATTTAGAATCAACTAAGCTATTTCTACAACACGGATCATTTTTATATCATTGAATCTATAGATCATTTGGGCAGAACTCACATTTTAACACGTTTGAGTCTTCCAATCCATGAACATCTCTTCATTCATTAAGTCTTCTGTGAATTTCTTAATATGGTTTATACTTTTTGGTGCTGCATTCTTCCACATATTTTGTTATATTTATCCGTGAAGTTTGTCTTGTTTTTCCTATTTAAATTGTATTTGAAATTTTTAATTTAATTTGTTTTCATCAAATATATAAAACTACAACTAATATTTGTTTGTATTTTGACTTTGTATCCTGCAAATTTGACTTACCAGATTTGTACTTACCATTGCTAGTAATTGCCTTGTAGATTCCTTAGCATTATTATGTGTAATAGAAATATCATATGTGCACACTTTCACATAGTGTGCAAGTACAGACTTTTGCTTTTCCTTTCTAATTTTTATGCTTTAATTGCCTTATATTGCCTTGTTGCAAGTGCAATATTAAGTAGAAGTAGTGGATGCATGGAATTTTGCCTTTCTCCAATCTTGGGAAAATGTTCAATATTTCACCACTAAAACTGATGTTAGCTATAGATCATAGCTATACTTAAATGCTGCTTATCAGATTGAAGGCATTTTCTTTTCTGCCTAGCTTCCTAGGGGTTTTAGAAAAATGTTTCTGTTGTTGTTATTATTTTTTAATTGTAGAGAAGAGGACAATGTTTTCGTCACGTTTTGGTATCCAGGTTATGCTAGCCTTATTAAAATGAATCAAAAAGTGTTTCTTCCTCTATTTTCTGAAAGAATTTGTGTAATGCTGGCTTTCTTCTTTACTAAATATTTAATAAATTTCAGCATGAAAATTATCTGAGCCTGAGATTTTCTTTATGGAAAAGTTTTTTAAATTATAAATTTAATTCATTTAACATATTCATTATACATTTATTTAATAAATGTAGCTCTAATTTAATTTTTTATTTCCTTTTATGCCAATTTGGGTAAATTATATCTTAAGGAATTTGTCTATTTCATATAAATTGTTGATAGTGTTGAAATAAGTAATTCATAATATTATCTTACTATCCTTTTAATATCTAAATCATATATAATGATGTTCCTTCTTTCAATCATATTTATTTCTCTAGTGTTTTTCTTTAAACAGTCTTATTAGAAGTTTATTAGCTTTATTAATATTTTCAAATAATTCACATTTTGCTCTATTCATTTCTCTCTTGTTCATCTAATTTTTATTTCACTTGTTCTGCCTCTATCTTTGTTATTTCTTTCCTTCTACTTAACTTTGCATTTAATGTCCTCTTTATCTAGTTTAAGAAGGCAGCTTAGGTTATTTTTTATAAATGTTTTATCTTTTCTAATATAAAACTATAAATTTTTCTCCAAGCACTGTCTTAGCTGCATCACCTAAGTATTTAGATGATGAATTGTAATTATTATTGCTCAAAATATATTCTAATTTCCCTTTTAATTTATTCTGTAACCTATTGGTTACATAGAAAATATTCTTTAATTTCCAAATACCTAGAATATTTCTAGATTTGTTATTGTTATTGATTTCTAATTTAATTCTGGAGGACATTCTCTATACAATTTAATCTTTTAAAATGCATTGAAACTTACTTTTAGCCCATTTATATGGTATATCTGTCTAAATAATCAATGATTATATGAAAAGAATAAAAGAATATGTAATCCTGTAGTTATTAAACTAGTGTCCTATAAATTGTTAAGTCAACTTGGTTGCTAGTGTTACAGAAATCCATTGTCTCGATAATTTTTTTGTCTACTTTTTCTGCCAATTACTGAAAAAAGTACCTCCCATTATTATCGTAAATTTGTCTGTCTCTTCTTTCTATTCTGTAAATTTGGCCTACATATTTTGAGCATCTATTATTTGGTGCATATACATTTATGATTGTTGTGTCTTCCTAGTTAATTGCACCCTTCCTCATTATTAAATACCCCCTCTTTTTCTCTTGTAATCCTCCTTGCCTCTGACAATCCTTATGCCTTAAAAGACTACTTAATCTAGCCAGGCATGGTGGCTCATGCCTGTAATCTCAACACTTCGGGAGGTGGAGGCTGGTGGATTACCTGAGGTCAGGAGTTTGAGACCAGCCTGGCCAACATGGTGAAACCCTGTCTCTACTAAAAATATAAAAATTAGCTCAGCATGGTGTGCTAATTGTATGCCTGTGGTCCCAGCTACTCAGGAGGCTGAGGCCGGAGAATCTCTTGAACCCTGGAGAAGGAGGTTGTAGTAAACCAAGTTCATGCCACTGCACTCCATCCAGCCTGGGTGACAGAGCAAGACTCTGTTTCAAAAAAAAAAGGAAAAGAAAGGACTACTTAATCTCATATCAACATAGCCACACCAGCTTTCTTGTACTTACTCTATGCATAATATATTTTCCATACATTAACTTTCAATTTCTAATGCTTCTATGTTAAGATATATCTCTTTAAATGTAACTAAATCTTGTTTTTATCCAGTCAGAAAGTCTCTGAATTTTCATATTATTTAGTATATTTCCATTAATACAGTTATGATATGAGTGAGTTTAAAGGTACCATCTTGTTATTTGTTTTCTATTTAGCCCATCTGATTTTTGTTCCTCTTTTCTTTACTTCTTTGTTGTCAATATAATATTTTTTCAGTATTCCATTCTATTTCCTTCTTAGACTTTTCTGTATGCCTCTGAATATTACTGTTTTAGCCCTAGTTATCAAAATATATAACTTATCACAGTCTACTTTGAACAAATATTGTATCACTTCACATAAAATATAGGAATCTTTTAACATTATAATTAATATAATGTCCACATATTCATCCCTCATCATGAGTATTCTTGTTGCTTATATTTTACTTATAACTGTGTTTAAAATGTACATTAAAATGTTACTACTATTGCATTAAACAGACCATAGTCTTACAAAAATTCTAAGGAAAGTAGAAAGTTTCATACTTACCCACATATTTATCATTTCTAGTTCTTTTCATTTCTTGCTGTAGACCTGATTTTCCATTTAGTATCATTTCTAAAGAACTTTCTTTAGCATATTTTATAGTCCCAGTCTTCTGGCAAAGAATTCTCTCAGAATTTTTTTTTTACCCAAACTGCCTTTAATTTGTCTTCTTTTTATTTTTAATTTTTGTAAGTATATAGTAGGTATATACATTTATGGGGTACATGAGATATTTTGATACAGGCATGTAATGCATAATAATCACATCAGGATAAATGGGGTATCTATTTATCTACCTCAAGCATTTTTTACTTCTTTGTGTTACAAACAATTCAATTGTTCTATTTTAGTTATTTTTAAATGTGCAATAAATTATTCTTGACTGTAGTAATTCTGTTTTACTATCAAATACAAGATCTTATTCATTCTATCTAACTACATTTTTGTGCCCATTAACCATCATCCTCTTTCTCCTTTCCCCCTACCCCCACTACCCTTCCCAGCCTCTGGTAACCATCATTCTATTCTCTATCTCCCTGAGTTCAATTGTTTTAATTTTTTAGCTCCCACAAGTAAGTGAGAATATACAAGCTTTGTTTTTCTGTACCTTAAGGTGCCTTCAGTTTTGAAGAATGTTTTCCGGATGTTAAACTCTGGACTGAGTGTTTCATTTTCTTTGGGCACATTAAAAGTATTTTTCAATTGTGTTGTAATCTTCCTGGTTTCTGATGAACGGTCAGTCATAATTTGTGTATTGTCATTTCCTTGTACGCAATGCTCTTTTTTCTATTATTAAGATAGCTTTTAATTTGTATTATTAAACATTTCAACTGTAATGTACCTAGGTTTTCTTTGTATATCTTTTTCCTGGGGATTACTGACCACCTTAAACCTGTACTTTGATTATTTTCACCAAAGTGTTAAATTCTCAGCCATTATTTCTTTAAATGTTTTTGTTCTATTTTCCTTTTCCTCTTATAAACTCCCATTACAAATAACTGAGACCACTTGATATGTCCCACAAGTCACTGAGTCTCTGATCATTTATTTTCAGTCTATTTTTACTCTGTTCTTCATCTTTGATTATTACAAATGATCTCTTTTCAGGTTTGCTAGCGATGTTTCCTGTAATATACAATATACTGGTAATGTGTATTTCTCATTTCAGATATTGTCCTTTTGAGTTCTAAAATTGCCATGTGGTTTTTTTTTTATAGATTACCTTTTTCTGCTTAGATTCCCCATCTATTCACTCATTCTGTCTTCTTTTTCTTTAAATCTTTGAACATACTTATCATGGTTGCTTTAAAGGCAATGTTTGCTAATTCCAACATCTGGGTCATTTCAGTCTCTGCTCCTAGTGACAAACTTTTGTTATTTGATCATCAATCATATTTTCCTGCTTAGTTGCATGTCTGGTAATTTTTAAATTTATGTTGTAGAGAGCATAGATTATGTTTTCTGCTGTATTTACTTTCAGCAAGACAATTAAATTACTGGAATGTCTTCTTAACCTTATAAAACTGTTTATGCTTAGTGAGGACTACTCTGTTTTAGATTTTGCTTTAGTCCTAGAATATGGTTCTTTCTCTAGGGCACACTATTTATAGGCTTAGGCATGGCCTTTCTCATGCCTCCATGTAATGCCAGAGGTACCTGGAAAGGTCTTATCACTTATGGTGGGCCAGAAACCCACCAAGTTTCAGCCTTGCATGACCTCTGATAGCTTTGCTCACCTCTCAGCCCCAGAGCAAGCCATCTCTTCTAGACTTCAGAAAGCCTTGCCCTATTTATACACACCCTGGCACTTGGGAAACAACTCAAAGTAATTTCCCCAGCTGACTTATCGGCCCCTCCTTTACACAGGTCTCTCCTCTCAAATACCTTTTTCGTTAAAATCTAGTCACTTCAGCATCTCAAAATTTTGATCTCTGCCTTTTCATCAGCTGAACTGTGGCTGTGCTTGGACTCTACCTCCTGCCATTGGGAAAAATGTTCTTAGCAGGAAGGTGAGGTAAATGCATTTTGCCTTATGAAGGTCCCTTCTTTCAAGGACCATGGTTCTATGCAGCCTATTGTTAGATGTTTGAGAACAGTTACCTCATATTTTTTTTGCCCAGGCCTACTGTTCTTTAGAAGGGACATGGTAAGTCTAATACCAGTTACTTTACCATGTCCAGAAGCAGAAGTTCTCATTTTATGTTTTTAAAGGGAAGAGCCTTTTAAAGGGAAGAGCCTAATCACATTTGCTCCTTTTGTATTTTAACCTGGCTCTGTTACAGAGGTTGGATATGGGAAAGCAAGAAGACCTTTAAGAAGAATATTGCAGTAGTCCAGATGTCAGATAAGGATTGTGGTAGTAGAGATGGAGGAGAGACAAATTTGAGAAACACTTAGAATGTAAAACCAGCAGGAGAGTAAGAAAATATAAAGGCTGGATTTGCAAGGTCAAACCTGCTGATGTCTTCAATGCTATGGCATACCCCTTCAGTCTAAGTGTTTGTTTCCCAAGGCATCGTCTTTTAAGTAACGTAAAATACTTTATTTGGTTTAAATATTATGTCAACAAACTTACCAATAATTGATTTGCACAGTTCAATCCAAACCAGTTTGCATGTGTTTATAGCCCTTCTTTTCTCAGCCAGCATCCCAAAATTCACAATGTCAGCATGACAATCTCAGATCTCAGAGTTTAGCTGTTCATTCAAAAAGTTAATTCAGGTTTGTGTGAATAGGGAAAATAATTAATTTATTATTCTCATGTCCTATTTCAGGCTTATCTCAGGGAAGTACTACTATGAACATCCTGTGCAATGATGGGAGTGGGATAATTGTAAAACACAACATTCACTGAGCACTTCTATGTGAACTATGTTAAATGCTTTATTTAAATCATTTCATTTTATCGTTATGATAACTTGTGAAATGAGATCTATTATTATATTCCTTATAAAGAGGAAAACCCCCATGGCATAGTAAGTAATTGGCATACCTGAAATACAAATTGTGGTCAGTTTGACTTCTAATATAGTTCCACAGCATCTCATTCAACCACTGTGCTAGAAATAAGAGGTTTCGGTCAGGAGAGAAAAATGGGCAGGAACCCAAAACTGGTTTCTTGATTCAAAAGTTGGGTACTTTACTCATGAAAATGTCAGGCAGCATAAAATGTAAGTGGAGTAGATGCGATGAGTCAACATAGGCAGATCTGAGATGAAAGGCATTAGATTTGGCACACAGATGCTAGCAGAAGGAGGGCAGACACTTGGCCACATAGTCATTTTCTATCTTTTTCTTCCCAGCAGGGTACCAGTTTTGTATGGCTGTTCTTCCCAGCAGCCACGTGCTTCGGAAAGGGACCTCTCTCAGTTCCAAAATATAAATTTTGGGGCCGGGCGGGGTGGCTCACCCCTGTAATCCCAGCACTTTGAGAGGCCTAGGCAGGCAGATCACGAGGTCAGGAGATTGAGACCATCCTGGCTAACATGGTGACACCTCGTCTCTACTAAAAACACAAAAATTTAGCTGGGCATGGTGACGGGTGCCTGTAGTCCCAGCTACTCGGGAGGCTGAGGCAGGAGAATGTCATGAACCCGGGAGGTGGAGCTTGCAGTGAGCCGATATGGCGCCAATGCACTCAAGCCTGGGCGACAGAGTGAGACTCCATCTCAAAAAATAAATAAAATAAAAATAAATAAATAAATAAATTTTGGATAGCCCAAGCCAGTCACGGTCATTCTGCCCTCCTTGCCAGTAATTAGCCATGAGTATGTGAAGCAGTTCTCTCTAGTGAAAAGTAAAGGGAAAAAAAAAAACAAAAAAAAACCCACAAGTTTCCTCCAGGGTCAGTGTGGAGGTACAACAAAACCATCCTTCCTTGATAAGGAGTGACCTGTGAAGGAAGTGTCTCATTCCTCTGCCTGTGATGAGGTACATGAGGATGTGATGCCTGGGAAGGTAAGAGTCAGCCTAGGACCATGAATAGATGAGCCAACCTGCCAATGTGGCAGAGCAGAAAGGCCGAATGGACCTGGATCTTGGATCATTTCTTTGAGGCATGTAATTAATAAACCTTACACTTACTTTTCATGCTGTAATAAATTTCTTCATTATTTAACCACTATTAGTTACACATTCTGTTACTCAATACTGAAACCATCTTAACAGATACTGAACGTTTCCTGTTGGCTTAGACCAGAGGTGGACAAATGTACTCTGTAAAATGGCCAGATAATTAAGTATTTTCTGCTTTTCATCCCATACAGATTCTATCACAAAGATCTAACTCTTCCATTATAGCATGAGAGCTGCAAAAAAATTATGTAAATGAACGTGTATGGCTGTATTCCAATAAAACTTATTTATAAAAACAGGGGGCTAGATTTGGCCCATAGGCCACAGATGGCCAACCCTGACTTAATAAATTCATATGCACCTAACTTAGTAAATTTAGACACAATCTCTTTGGTCAGCTCTAGGCTGAATAGATTTGGGGATACACCTACCAGTCTCTATCACAGTACTTTTATCCAACCAACTGACCCATGAATGTCACAGAGCATTCAGGACCAACATTATTCCATATACTTACTCTGACAATAGGGTTCAGTCTTCTACTTAGTACTTCCCATTTAACAAGCATGAAGTTGTCTACGTATTTTTTTTTTAAATACTCATAAAACAATTGCCTTTCCTATATATTTTTGAAGAGATTAGAGAGTAATCTGACACAGAAGGGATGTTAAATAAATATTTCATACATATGTAAATAATGAAGAAGTAGAGAAACAGACGAATGAATGAATGAACAAAAATAGTAAGCAGAGATTGAACTGATAAAGACCTTAAGATAAAGTTCTATGACTAGGCAAAAGGAAGAGAATTTGGGGGGATGGAAAAGCAGAATATATTAATGAGTTAGATAGAATAATGTCTCCCCAAATATATTCATGTCCTAATTTTCAGAAACCATGAATTTGTTCCCTTCCATGGAAAAAGGGACTTTGCAGAAGTGATTAAGATTACAGATTTTGAGCTAGGGAGATTATCCCAGATTATTCAGGTTGCCCAATGTAATCAAATGAGCCATTAATCGTAGAATTTCTCCCAGTTGTGGTCAAAAAGTATGATGATGAAAGAAGAGTAGAAGAGGTGGGATGTTGCTGGCTTTGAAGATGAAGGGGTCTTGAGTCAAGGAAAGTGGGCAGCCTCTAGAAGCTGGAAACAACAAGGAAAGGAACTCTGCCATTGTGCCTCCTGAAACAAACATAGTTCTGCCAACATGTTGGTTATAGCCCAGTGAGACCTGTGTTGGACCTCTGACCCACAGAAATATAAGACAAGAAATCTGTGTTGCTTTAAGCCAACAAATGTGAAGCAATTGGTTAAAGCAGAAATTGAAAACTTACACAACTAATAGACCATATAATATCTTTTAACAGTTTCTTAGAGATCTGCTATGTTGATTGCCATTATTCCTCCTTATTCTCTTACTACTCTTTTGCCTACCCTATTCTTCACACATATACTGTAGCTCTATATTTCAGTAATATTGTTCTCTGCTTTAATAACACCAAGCCTAAATATGTTTAATCTAAACAATATAATGGTTTAATTCATAAAATCTCAATAGATAGACCAGGCATGATTTCCAAATAGTCACCATAAAGACACCAAGGGAGAAGGTTGCTATCCTTGATCCAGTGTAATTGGTCTGCATAGATCTCACTTGCTCTACTAGGAGGACAACAGGTTTGGTAGCTCTGCTACTCATAGAGACATCGTGGGGAGCCTTCATGAGTAGTTTTTTGCCTGTGCTTCATTCCCTGTTTAAAACTGTAAGTGAAACGAATAACTTTCATTCATCTCATCCCATCTCTCAAAGGTATTATACAGCATTTAACAACTTGTAAGTATGCCACGGACAGGAATTGACAGGACAGTGTTGATTTACAATAATAATATGAATAAACTTGTGAAACTGTATAGACTTAATAAACTTGTGAATCTGTGTAGGTCTCAGGTTGATTCTTCCGCACTGCTGTTCTCTTTCCTCAGCTAGAATAAGCAGAGTCTGCCATATAATGCCAAATTCATTTTCACCAAGGGCTCCCTCTCTACAAGAATTTGGTCAGTTCAGAGAGAACAACTCAAGGACAGTGGGTTCCCTGCCCTCCACTTTCATGCCTGTCTGCTCTGGGTGGCTAGGCTAGAACAGGATGAGCATTTCTACACATACTGAAGGTGTGGCCTTCATAGTGCTCCTTGTCTTAGCCATCTGTGCCACATCCACTGCTGCACGTATTTGAGTATTGTCCCACCTCATTACCCATTACATGAAGCTGGCTTCATGCAGTGTGGTGCAGAACATAGGTTGTTAGCCTCAGCTGAAGACCCCACTTCTCCAGAGCAGTGGAATTTCCAAATAACCTCACTTCATATGCTGCTTATTCAACTCTCTTATCCTTCCACCATGTTATTTTGCTGTAAGATGCCCAGCAACCCAAAGAAAAATACAGTAATTTTTACTGATGAATAACACACATCAGGTCCATATTCATGACATGTGGAATGAACTAGTGGCTAACTTACACTGCTTATACTAAGCACTCTGTAAGGTAACATTTGAACTCTGGTCTTTTCCCAAGGGTTTGTCAAATAACAAATAAAATATAAATTCATGATATTACCAAATATTAACCCATAATTCTCCAGCTTCTAGGGCATCCCCAGGCTTCAATCACCTATTTCAGTACCAATTTCCAGACTATTCCAAAAATACAAAAACAGCAATACAAAAACACTATTCAAATATTTTAAGAAGTCACCTTAAGGAAAAAAAAAAAAAAAAAAACAGGTTCCTGGCTTGTCCAGGAAAGATGATACTTGCCATTTGTTAGTTTTCTGGACTAAGCTTTGGTTTTAAATTGGGGGATTCTGGGGAGGCCTAGACAATAGATTCTAGAGCCTGGTATGGTATAGTTTCTCCAGTTTGCAGGTTCTCACAGATTGGTCAGGGAAAGCTCCAGAAGTTCCTTTATTGTGGACTAACATCGAGGTCACCTACATGAAAAGGGAGATATTTTTTCACAGATTGCACAGGCTAATTTCAGAAAGAAGATGGAGACTTGGAGCACTGTTATGCTTATATAAGATTAAAGGAAACAAGGAGAGTCATAGACTAGATTTTACTTATTTTCTGGACCCACTGAATTGTTGCAAAGTTGAACTTCTGTGTCTCAAGATGTCTTATTTATTTATTTATTTATTTATTTATTTATTTATATTTTTTGAGACAAGGTCTCACTCTGTCACCCAGGCTGGAGCGCAGTGGCACAATCATGGCTCATTGCAGACTTGACCTCCCAGGCTCAAGCCATCCTCTCGCCTCAGCCCCCAAGTATCTGGGACTACAGGCACGTGCCACCACACCCAGCTAATTTTTATTTCCTTTTTGTAGAGACAGGGTTTCACTGTGTTTCCCTGGCTGGTTTCAAACTCCTGGGCTCAAGCAATCCTCCCACCTCGGCCTCCCAAAGTGTTGCGATTACAGGTCTGAGCCACCACACCCCACCAGGATACCTCTTTTGATGTATGAATAAAAACAAAAGCAAAATGTGTTCTCAATACCAGTATCTTATAGAAAAAATGTCATGAAAAAGATGCAAGCTGCCATATTAATACAGAAAACTAAATCACCCTTTTCCTCATGTAATGCTTGGCTGCCTAAATCCTAATTTTAAAAAACTGACTAAATAAAAATAACTAACAGCAACATCAGTTACATGCCATGAAATGAACATTCTAGTCAATTCACAAATGTTAGTGTGTCCATTGGCAGTGATTTTGATTCACCCAAAGAACAGTTTCAAAGGAGCCTATATCTCAAAGACTGAGTTTGACGTTCAATACACTTTCCTATCTCACTTTTCCTAACAATGAAAATCTAGATTTAAATCATATAGAATTTCATAGAATGGCCTAGACTATTTTGGAGGCATGTATGGTTAAAATGCGTTGTATTTGTGCTGAATAATCAAACTCTCTTCAAATGTTATTTTCCTTGGTAGTGGGCTAATCCTGTATTTCCCTCTACAATTAATGATAGTTTTGATTGCTAGCGTTACAAGATTCTTTTGGTGCCAGTTTGCCAGCAAGAAATCTTTGCGCCTGCTATATCCTTTGCCCAGGGCCTTGCTCGGGCCTGCCACGCTTGCTCTGCCCGTGGGGCCCAGCAGACTGCGCTCAGCCCGTGTCCCAGCCCAGATACCGCGGCAGAAAAGGGACTCTGTGCTTAGCCCACAGCTGGACCAGGTGTGTCACGAGTAAATTTTGTGTTAGGCACCAATGTCTAGACAAGGGGAACAGGGTGGCACCTGAAAACTCAGAGATGCCAGCAACCGCGGAGTCCCTGGAGGTGTCACGGCTCTCACCCAGGGAGTCGCGAGGTATGAGCCCCCAAGAAATGTTGCAGTTTTTGTAGTTCTGCAAGAAAGCCAGGAGGGAATGGCGCCCAATGGCTTCACTTCACACCCACAGCTAGGCAAACAGGGGCGTGTTCGAGCTCTCTTCGCGCCCACCGCCCATAGAGTGGTAAACTGGGGGCCTGTTACAGCTCCCTTCGCACCTGCTGCCCACAACTCAGAAAACGGGGGCGGGTTACAGCTCGTTTGTTCTCACCACCCACAGCTCAGCGAGTTGCAGGTTCTTGTACCACGACCAAGAGGAATGAAGTACACAGACACTGGAGAGTAAGGCAGAGAAGAATTTTACTGAGTGACAGAAGGAAAACTCTCAACAGCCAGAAGGAACACTGAAAGCGGGTTGCCCTCAGCTGCGAGAGGCAGCCTGAAAGCGGGTAGGCCTCTGTGAGGCTGAGTCCAGAGTTTCTATTGGCTCAGAATGGGGGAGTGAGTGAGTCCGTGGGTAGGCTTTGGGAAAAGCACCATTCAACTGGTTAAAAGGCATCATCCAGAAGGATCCAACTGAGAGAGAGAGAAAGGGTAAATCTCACTCCAGTTCAGGGATCTATCCAGAACCACAGCTCAGTATTCAGGCTTTCAACTGTCTTTGGCTTAAAGGTTGGATTTCACTGGGGACCCATCCCTGTCTGCCAAGAGATATGTCTGTCTCTCGTAGCTAAAACTGGCACAATCAAATTTAGCCTGGTTTTCAAAAATTAATACATGCTCTGACATAAGACCAACCCTGAATATAAGATCATCCTTGATATTTCTGATAAAAATCCTGAAGTCATTTTTGGCCAAGTTGAATATATAGAAAGATTTTAGGAGTGTAGATAAAATTGTCAAATGTCTACTTATAGTATTTTGTTGATTTAGTTATACCTGCATATTAAAGTTGACTATATTAAATATATTACTGGGGAATATTGCTTTATCCACTCACATATTTTACAAAATAATTTCATTCATACTTTTCACATGCGTGTTTAACATCAGTATATTGATTTTCACCAGGGTCACAGAGTCATCTGACACAGATTTCCAGGGTGCGCTCTGCATTCACGTCTGCCTGGGTTCTTTGAGATACTGCCCTATGTCAACCCACATATAATGCAGACACTTGCTATTTTATCCCAAGTGCCAATTCACATAACGTTAAAGCTGACAATTTTTTTTATGTAGTTGTATACTCTTGATTCTTGATTTCTACAACTGTAGTGCTGTGCTACGTTTTTGGTTTTTTTTGAGTCTCGCTTTTTCAGACAGACTGGAGTGCAGTGGCGTGGTCTTGGCTCACTGAAACCTCCGCCTCCTGGGTTCAAGCGATTCTCCTGCCTCAGTCTCCTGAGTAGCTGGGATTACAGGCGCGTGCCACCACGCCAGGCTAATTTTTGTATTTTTAGTAAATTCAGGGTTTCACCATGTTGGTCAGGCTGGTCTTGATCTACTGACCTCGTGATTCCACCTGCCTCAGCCTCCCAAAGTGTTAGGATTACAGGCGTGAGCCACCATGCCCGGCCAGTGCTGTATTTATTTAATGACATTAAACACTTGCAATTTTAAGGTCATATTTCATGAAACTATTACTAAATCTGTGTTAAATTTCTTTGTCTCATTTTGGAACAATTGACTAAGGCTAATGTGTCTTATGCTAATAACCATTCGTATAAAAAAAAAAAAATAACAGAAAACACCACAGAAGATGAGAGACTTTGCAAGGAATTGATTATAAAGAGAGTGTGTGTGTGTGTGTGTGTGTGTTTAAAAATCTCACCCTTATCTGTGTATATAGTAACATCATTTTTCCAAAACTAAGTTATAGTTCCTTAGTATATTCAGTTTTTCTTATATCCTGCTTATTGGTATGGCATAAATAGCAAACCAGAATTTTTATCAGGGACTAAATACGGGTGAATAAAAAAAATACTGCATTCAGCTCTGGGTTGAGCTTGTTAACAAGTGAAGAGGGCTAATGAAAACCACAGATAATCCTCAAACCTCATTTCAGCCATTAGTTTCAATCTTGTCCCCTGCTCCTTCTTTTACCAGAATTGCTGACAAGGAGTAAAGTGGGGCTGACTAGGATTTCTCATCCCACACACCTCTGGTAGAGGCGCTAATGAACAGCAGAATGGCTACAAGGCAGCATACCCAACATAGAGAAGAGGCAAGGGAGTGAGGTAATCCTCCAGCTGAATATAAACCACTGATAATGCCAGCTTAATCTCCACTTCTGTCACCTATCCAGAGGCAGCAGTCTTACCCTTTTACTCAAAAATACTAAATAGTTAGAAAGACTTGGCATAAATGATACAATTCAGCCATTTTATACTCAGTAATAATAATTTGCCTTAAAAGATTTAATTTAAAATCATCTTTTAACAGAACATACAGCAAGGTGCATATCGATTGCTCATTCACATTACCAATTAATAGCACAGAAGAATTCTCTGAAAACCGAAAACATTTTGTTCCTGCTAAAATCATCTGTTGGTTTAACCAAGCTGGCACAGACTGAGCTCGCGTTATGCTTATTAGAAAGATATGCTGCATCCAAGCTGTGTTTATTAAATATATGCAGTGCCTACATTACCAGGATTTATAACACACATCAACAGATAAAAATTAAATACTGTAACATATCCATTCATATTAGAGCGCTTCAACAAAATTCAGCATAATTGTGAAATTTATTAAGCAACTGAGAAAATATCGATGGACTATAAAGCTTGACTTTTCTTATTTCAGAATAAACCCAAGCTCCATAAAATTCCATTCATTTTCCTATTTAAGTATTTTTAACCTCAAAGTTAAGCGTCCTCTGACAAAGTATTCAAGCCTTTACAAACCCTTATATGCCCTGAAATGTTTTCTTTCCATGACCATAGTAAGCTTGTTGAGAATATGGACAAAAATGCCAGGACCATGTAAGCCCCCAAAACAACACCATTCAGTGAGCTCATGGAAAATCAAAAGTGAAACTGATTAGAGACAGGCGAAGTATAAAAGAAACGAACCAAATTTAGCTTCATTACTCAAGCTGAGTGAAATGCAAAACACAAACAATCTAAGGAGGTTCAGGTCCTTTGTATTTTAGCAATTCTTAAATTTTTTATGATTCTGGGTTTTGTGGTAGCTTGGGAGAAATGTTTTAATGTAAGATTCATCTTGACAAGAAGGCCTATAACAATGGTACTGCTTAGAATAGCCCAATTAAAACGTTCACATTTGGTAACTTTGCATTATATAAAAAGTACACAATGGAATATGGATCATTATCACTTTTTTTTCCTGGAATCAAAATACTGAATGTTGCATGGCACCAAAATTGCCCCTCCTACCCCTGAAAAAGCCCCAAACCAAGTCTGAATATCAACCAAGTTAATTAAGTCCATATGGGCAGACAGGCATCCTGGGGACTTTTTGCTTCTTAAGAGAAAATATATTGATTCTAACCTGCATATGTGTCTGCTTCTTTTATCTGTATCTTTGCCCAACTATTTTTAATTATATAATTATTTATTTTTATTGTCACCACATCATACATAGCATAAGTGTAAGGACCACATCTGGTTGTTATTTTTTAGAACTATTATAGGTCCAAATGCCTAGGGCGAAAATAAGGCAGAAAAATAGACTAGCTATTGCTGAACTAGTTGTGGTTTATCTAAAAACTTGCATCAGTTCCTCACCTCTCTTGGCCACTAGGGAACCAGCTGGTAGGCTGATTCTCAGCCTCCTCTTCCCCAGCAATGACATCACTTCTGAAATTCCATTTAGGCTCTAGCACTTCCTTCTCTTACCATATACCCCTGAATTCGTAGATTCTAGACTAGACTAAGAGGTTTTCAGCCTGAAAGTGGGACCCGATGAGTGGTAGGCTATGTAAAAGAGTCAGCATTTTCTCATGTAAGTCATGCAAAGTGTCAGATTTCAAGGGTGGAGGTGGCTTCTGAGGTAGCTGCCCTCCTAAGTTGGTCATTGGGCATCATTTTACCATGGCCACTGGTCTCCTACCATTAACCTCCCTGTTACCACATAAGAAATCATTGTGGGGTAAATCAATTTCACTATCTCATTGCACAAATAAGTCATTCAAGTTGGTGAGAAATCTATAGGACTTTCTTCACAACACTAAAGACATTCATGATCATTGAGCATCTGGTTACCATTTAAAGCACAGAGAACAACCCTAGAAAATCTGAGCCATTGCTGTTACTCCTGCATACAAATATCCTCCAACTCAGGGGTCCCCAACCTCCAGTCCATGGACCAGTACCAGTTGTGGCCTGTTAGTAACTGGGCCGTGTGGCAGGAGGTGAGCGGCAGGCAGTGAGCCAAGTATCATCTGTATTTACAGCCACTCCCCATTGCTTGCATTACCACCTGAGCTCTGCCTCTTGACAGATTAGTGGCAGCATTAAATTGTCATAGGAACCCAAACCGTATTGTGAACTGTGCATGCGAGGGACCTAGGTTGTGTGCTCCTTATGAGAATCTAATCCCTGATGATCTGTCACTGTCTCCCATCACCCCAAGATAGGACTGTCTAGCTGCAGGAAAACAAGCTCAGAGCTCCAACTGATTCTACATCATGGTGTGTTGTTTAATTATTTCATTATATATTACAATGTAATAATAGAAATAAAATACATGATAAATGTAATGCACTTGAATCATCCTGAAACCATCCCCCCACCCTGGTCTACAGAAAAATTTTCTTCCACAAAATCGGTCCCTGGTGCCAAAAAGGTTGGGGACCACTGCTCCAACTCAAGGGACCCACAAAACTTCATGGAGATGCCAAAGATACAGGGGCAATAGTAAAAAAAATTATTTTGATCTGTTTTGAACAGAAAATTGTACTTAACAGGGGGTTTTGATTGTGAAGAATGCTGTATGCCTGACAGCTCCTAGCATACTGTGGGAGCAGAGTAAAGTCTTCAACCATGACTTCTGTTCCTTTGTAGTCCCCAGAACCTATTGCAAATCCAGACACAACTCTGACTGGTGATGAACAGAATTCCAAGAAAGAACAAAAGTTGAAATGAAATGTCTTTGGAAACTGCATCTAAATCTTTTCTCAATTTTCTGACTAAATTTGCATATTTTTATCAGATAGATGTGAATAATGCAACAAACATATTGTAATTATGATTTTTAAAAATGTCTTGTATGTCATCTTAAAACTTACAGAGTTCAAGGCTTACCAATGTAAAAATGTTGTCTGGAAAAAAAAAAAAAACTAAATGATATGGATAAAAGTTCTCTCAAAATTTGATTTTGTTACCCTTTAAAACTCTCTCATATCCTCTTAAAAAATATTAACTAATACTTGAAACCAGGGACGTGTGCTCTGACTGCCACTCTATAGGCTGCCTTCAGGTTAGATAGCATGCTTTAAGGATGATGCAACCGTTGGATTTTGACTCCACTTAAGGGGTCAGTCTCAGACTGGAAACTGTTTTCCCTTTGGGAGAGAGGCTCCAACATGCCTCTTGCTTTGTAAAGACTTCATTGTAATCTACTTCAAGGAGCCACATCGTCTGGCAAAAGTTGAAGGAAATGTCTGTGTCTGACTTTAGTTATTATCATCATACCTCCAGCAGGAGTGTTAAAAAAGTACACTCTCTGAAATTTGGGTTGTGGTTATACTTGGGTCACTGCCTGCTGATAAAATGCCATCAGTGTTTGTTTCCTCCTTAGTTCTAACCTGAAAGGGCGTCATCTAAGATGGTTTGGGGTGGGGGTGGGGGTGAAATAACATGCATGAAGGGAAAATTGCTGCATAAAAACCAATTCTGGCCCTGCAGGAACACATTGAACTGAATATCAAATGACATGGTTGGAGGCACTGGGGACTAACACTCTTTGAGGTCCTCAGCTTCCAATCAATTAGAATAAAAGGTGCCAAATTAACACAAGTCAGACCAAAACAGATTATAAGATAAACATGGAAGTTTGGGGGGATATAAATAGAATGTATATATATATAGTTAATTATTTAATGGTGAAAGAAGAGGGGGGAAATAAACATTGATATCAAACAAAATAAAGATTTACATTTGAGAGATACTTATTTACCAGTTTGCCAAGATATTTGAAGAAGTGTCAATATATTTGTTAAATAAAACATTCATAAATTTAAAACATGGGATTTCCTTGTTATATATTCAAAGGAATGGCTTGAATCTGCCAGGCCTGCCATAACAATACACCTCAGAAGAGGTGGCTTAAAGAAATTTATTTTTCCACAGTGCTGGAGGCTGGAAGTCTAAGATAAAGGTGTTGGCAGGTTTGGTTTCTTCTGTAGCTTCTCTCTTTGGCCTTGTCACTGTATCCTCATATCCCCTTTCTCTATGTCCCTGGTATCTCTTCCTCTTCTTATAAGGAGTTAGTCATACTGAGTTAGGGCTGCACTTTAATGGCTTCATTTTAACTGAATCACCTCTAATGATATTATCTTCAGTACATTGTGAGGTACTGGGAGTTGGACCTTCATCTTTTGAATTTGGGAATGGAGACACAATTTAGTCCATAACACTAGTGTTTGGGAGAAAGTATAAATTCCAACTTTAAACTGAGATCCTCTGCCACAGTTACCTAGGAAACTAAATTGATCCGTTTTTAACAGTCACTCAGCAAATATTTATTAAGCACTTACAGCTCAAAAGTCATCCCTTTGAGGTTCTATGCTAGATATAAAATGAATAATAACAGTCCCTGTCATCTAAGTGTAGCTAAGAGACACCTATTCAAACACATGTAATTCTTTGACTAGTTTAGTGAGCCTCTCTAGGTCAAATATGCTGCCCATTCATTAAGAAGAATGAAGAGCTTTTCCAAGTAAAAACTTTGTACTTTGTAATTAACAAAGGAAAAAACACTCTTTTAGGAAATTTTGCCCTATTTCACCATTTTGCTGAGATTTGGGCATTCATTTCTTCATGTATGTGTTCTTTCTGTTCAACATTAAGGACATAAATGCTATTTTCCAGACACTAGGCTTCTTAATGATGCCAACGTCATACAGAATAATCAGAAAATATCAAACCAGTTGTAAAAAAGATAATATTGACAGTCACTGTTTTTGTAAGTCCTGGTGATGTTACTCAGTTGTTACAATGGATGACCCAACAATGACACATCATCACACAAGTCTATAGCTCACATTATTAGGTTTCACTCGATGTTGTACAATGTATGTATTTTTGCAAATGTGTAATGACAGGTATCCACCATTATAGTATCATACAAACTAATGTTATGCCCTAAAAATCCTCTCTGCTCTGCTTATTCATTCTTCCATCCCCTCCTAATCTTTAGCAAACATTGATCCTTTCTTATTGTCTCCTCTCAGATTTACTTTTTCCAGAGTGTCATATAGTTGAAATTTTGCAGCAGGTGGCCTTTTTAGATTGGCTTTTTTCACTGAGTAATGTGTATTTAAGGTTCTTGCATTGCTCGTTTCTTTTTAGTGCTGAATAATATTCCACTCTCTGGATGTACCGCAGTTTATTTATCCATTCACTTCCTAAATAATATCTTGGTTGCTTCCAAGTTTTAGCCAAAATGAATAAAATTGCTATAAATGTTTGAGTGCAGATTTTTGTATGGACATAAGTATTCAATTCATTTGGGAACATTCCAAGGAGTGTGATTGCTGTATTGTATGGTAGGAGTATGTTTAATTTTATAAGAAACTGCTAAACTACCTTTTAAGGTGGCTGCACATTTTGCATTCCCACCAGCGTTGAATAAGAGTACCCGTCACTCTACATCATCACCAATATTTGCTGCTGTTAGTGTGAACAATATTAGAATATTTGGCCGTTCTAATAAATGTGAATCTCATTGTTGAAATATCTCAACAATGTCCATTCTGGTAAGTGGTATTTCATTGTGGTTTTAATTTGCAATTCCCTGATGATATGTGAAGTTGAACACTTTTTCATATGCTTATTTGCCATTAATATACCTTCTTTGGTGAGTGTGATGGTTAATGCTGAGTGTCAACTTGATTGGTTTGAAGGATGCAAAGTATTGATCCTGGGTGTGTCTGTGAGGTGTTGCCAAAGGAGACTAATATTTGAGTCAGTGGGCTAATAAAGGCAGGACTACCCTTAATCTGGGTGGGCACCATCTAATCAGCCGCCAGCATGGCTAGAAAATAAAGCAAGCAGAAAAACATGAAAAGCCTAGACTGGCCTAGCCTCCCAGCCTACATCTTTCTCCTCTTCTGGATGCTTCCCGCCCTCAAACATCAGACTCCAAGTTCTTGAGTTTGGGGACTCAAACTGGCTCTCTTTGCTCCTCAGCTTGCAGACAGCCTATTGTGGGACCTTGTGACCCTATGAGTTAATACTTAACAAACTCATATATATATATATATATCCTATTAGTTATCTCCCCCTAGAAACTCTGACTAATACAGTGAGGTGACTGCTAGGATCTCTGGCTATTTATATACATATTTATTTATTTATTTTTGAGACAGTTTCGCTCTGTCCCCCAGGCTGGAGTGCAGTGGCACGATCTCAGCTCACTGCAACCTCCACCTCCCAGGTTCAAGTGATTCTCCTGCCTCAGCCTCCTGAGTAACTGGGACTACAGGCACGCACCACGACAGCTGGCTAATTTTTCATATTCTTAATAGAGATAGGGTTTTTGCCATGCTAGCCAGGCTGGTCTCAAACTCCTGACCTCAGATGATCTGCCCACCTTGGCCTCCCAAAGTGCTGGGATTACAGGTGTGAGCCACCGCACCCAGCCTTTGGCCCATTTTAAAAATCAGGTTGTTGGTTTTCTTGTTGTTAAGTTTTGAGAGTTCTTTGTGTGTTTTGGATAAGAGTCCTTTATCAAATGTGTATTTTACAAATAATGTTTTTCAGTCTGTGGCTTTTCTTCTTATCCTCTTGACGGTGTCTTTCACAGAACAGATTTTTTTTTATTTTAATGAATCCAGCTTATCAATTATTACTTTCACAGATCATCCTTTTGGTGATATATCTAAAAAGTCATCATTATACCCAAATTTATCTAAGTTTTTTCTTCTGAGTTGTCTTCTAGGAGTTTTATAGTTTTGCATTTTACATTTATATCCATGACCCATTTTGAGTTAATTTTTGTGGGATATGAGATCTTTGTCTATAATTATTTATTTATTTTTACATGTGAAAGTCCAGTTGTTCCAGCACCATTTTTTGAAAAAGCTATCTTTTCTCTATTAAACTGCCTTTGCTCTGTCAAAGAACTGTCAAAGATTAGTTGACTATATTTGTGTGGGCCTATTTCTGGGTTCTTTATTCTCTTCCACTGATAAATGTGTCCTCTTTTTTATCAAAACCATATTCATTTGATTATCATAGCTTTATGGTACATCTTGAGGTCCTGTTAAGTCAGTTTTCCAACTTTGTTCTTCCTCCTTTAGTATTATGTTGACTATTCTCTGTCTTTTGCCTTTCTATGTAAACTTTAGAATTACCTCATTAATATCCATGAAATATCTTGCTGCAATTTATATTGGGATTGCATTAAGTCTATAAATCAAGTTAGAAATACCTGGCATATTGATAATATTGCATCTTCCTAATCATGAACACAGAATATT